>NC_056747.1:689138479-689313479 GCF_019279795.1 Protopterus annectens | reverse complement strand
TATACTATTTTGACTGGCATGTAATTTTGACACTACTGTCTTGTTCACATCTTATTAATTTAATGTTAGTTTCCTGTAATTGATTTAAGTATTTCAAAACCTTTTTCTAGTTCATAGATCCATTTCCTGACTACATCATGTTCTAACAGCTTTCTTGGAGGCATAATCATATCCGAAATAAGATATAAAATCTTCAGAAGATGTTGTTCCATAACCATTTGCATTAGGTTTCAGTCCCTGTATCAGTATAATATCACCCGTGTATTTCTAGATGTTTCACAGTTATTTTACATTTAATCATATTTACCTCTGGATGTTGCAGTTTTTGGGTCTGTTTAGCAGCTTTATTAGTTTTTTTTATATGATCTTCTTATAATTGATCACCAGTTATGTTTACAAACATTCCTAGAGTTCAATCATCTGTGCAGCAGATCTTTGGGACATCTCTGGCGTCAATAAAATATAAAATGTAAGTCTAAGAGAGCTGCATGTTTTTAATGGCATATTGAGTGTACAGAATTTGGAACTTATTTTTATTTATTTTATTTTACATGTGTTAACTGGAAAATCCAGTTGGACCAGGTCCATTTTCAGTGGATGCCCAGGGAGAAAAGCTCCACAATTAAGATATAGTTAGAAGTTAATACAATGAGAAATATACAAAATGGCAAGACAGTAGATTCCTTACAAACAGATATATTCAATAATTTGTTCACAATAGTTAACAGGCAATGCAGGACTGAAATACAGTTAGATTAATATTTACAAAGGTAGTATAGACAGTTTACTTTTTTAGTAAGCGTACACTGAAAGAAGTACAAAGACCAATGTGGCTTATTCTAAGAGTATGCAATTCTGTGCAAGTAGAATAGCGTGAATTCTAGACTGAAGTTGTTTGAAGGAGGAGAAAATAAGGTATAGAGATTGTCAAGTGATACATGGGCAGATCCAAGTTGTCCTAAGATGAGATTTGAGTAATTTTTTGAAGTTTGTGTTTCTGTAGTGTAGGTTTTATTAGTGGGGAGATAGTTCCATTCTTTGGCTATGATGTGGGAATCTAGGGCTTTACCTGCAGTGTTGTTAGCAGTAGTAACACTGAGGACAGGTTTATTGGATGAGCGGAGAGGGCGACTGGAAGAGTGGGAAGGTAATAACTGTTTGAGGGCTGGAGTTTTTTCTGGGTAGTTTCTGATGTTAAAGGCGCAGGTGAGTTGTTGTTAAGTTAGGAAAGTCAAGCCATTGAATTTCTTTTAGTACTTGGCAGTGATGAGTTCTAAAGGGGGAAGTGTTGGCAAATTTGTTATAGCATGACTCTAACTTGTCCAGATTTGCTTTTCTAGTATGTGGGTTAGGATTGGTGTGGCTTAAGTAAGTGTTGATAAGAAGTGAATTTGAGCTAGGGTGATTCTTGCTTTTGCTGTGAGATAGTCTTTGTGCCTATAAATGGTTCAAATTTTTTGTGAACTTTCTGAATGTTTTGTACTATGTGTAGATCGAATGATAGGTTGTTGTCTATTTCAACTCCTAGGAGTTTTGTGTGGGTGGAAGGAGAGATGATAGTGCCATTCCTAGATGAGATAGAGAAAGTAGAGGGGGTAAATTTTGTTTTATTAGAGGTGAACAGGAGAAGTTTGGTTTTATTGGGGTTAAGAATAACTTGGATGTCAGTGATCCAGGTTTCAATAGCAGAGAATGATTCTTGTGCAGGTTGTTGTAGGGTGTTGACAGATGCATACTGAATAAGTGAGGCTTGCTTGGAGGAGGTGTATAGATTGTAAAAACAGAGAAGACAGTTGCCCGCCATAGTTATCTCTGCTTTGCTGCTAACACTGACCACATTTCCTCACCTGAAAGAACAGGTGATGTTCTCGTTTAATCATGTATTCAGATTTTGCAGATCAAAGCAAATGTGAATCATATCTTACTTTATAACAGTACTGTAGGCCAGACTGTTTTATTTTTTTACAACAGCACGTTTTAGTTTGTCATTTTCTTTATTGCACAACTTATTGATGATGTTTCAGAACTACTACTTTCTCAGTGATATATGCAAACATATCACATTGCTTTCTTTCAGGGTTCTTGGCTAAGCCATTCAAAGTTACAAACAGATTGAAATTGTGGAACCAAAGATTCTGGTTTTCGTTTAAATTTTCTTGCAGCAGTATAATTTCTGGTAGTTGAATTTCCTGTATATTTACATTGTGAATTACATTTCTGTACTTCTATAAACATAAACTCTTGAAATGTAAATGTATTTCTTGACTTCATCATATATATATATATATATATATATATATATATATAGTTCATCACTTTGACACAGTGTAATGCTTGTGGGTTCCTCTGTATGTTGGGTAAACAGCCAAGAGACACTAAAGATGTCATTTAACCTCTCTGATTTGAGTGAACACTCTGAAAGAAGTGTGTACCATGAAATATACTGCCTCCTGTAGCTAGTTCAATATTATTTAGAGCTATATACCTCGTATATGACAAAATAAATGGTGCAATCATTTTTAAAAATGGTTATCAGCAAGCAGTGAGCTCAGTTTGTTTCCCTCCTTTTTTGCCTTTTTGCAAATGAGATATGCAAATATTGAAAGCGACATTGCACTGTTTGATATTTAAACAATGGTACTTTGTTGTTTTGCCACCTGTCTTCCACCATAATGGTAGCTACGAATGTTAGACTTAATGTGATGCTTTAGTGATTATTAATCCAATGTGTGATACATAACGTGCAATTCTTGCATTTTGTCTCCACTCTAAAGTGTTACCACTTACATGCAATTTTTATGCCTTGTATTTAAAATATTGAGATTGCATTATCTTTGAGCTGTTACATACAAGTTGTGGGAATGTGATATTACAGTTGTCTTATGTTGAGGAATGTAGGGAAAATGCCCACCTTCAGAAATGATTTTTAAGTGATTTTTATTTATTTATTTTTCCTTTTCTGATTGTTGAGTTTCTTTGGGAATATGAGTGTTTTGTGATTGCATTTTGAATGCCACTTACATAAGATAAAAATTTATGACCCACATCTGCCAGTTACACTCTTATCTTTTATTGGGTTTGGTCCCCTCGTGAGGCTGATAGCAGTGGTCCAGAAGGGGCGTGTATGTCACAATTTAACATTGGGGGTGCAGGGAACAAATATATATACCATATGAAGAAGTTGTACTTGTGGTTACCTTAAATTTAGCTTAACAGTGGCCTCAGTGTACATTACTGGGTGTGGCATACACAGTGTGTGCAACAAAATGACAGCTGAAGTTAAAAATGTAATGTGTAGGTTGAAAAGATTTCCTTTCTGTGATATGCATGTATTCGGAGCAAAGAAAGTGGTGGAGGTAATGTGAGTGAATCTGAAATATGCTTGTTATAACAGAGTTACATGTGACAGCAGTAGCTGTGTGCCCTGTGTATTTCATATATGATTGCTGACCATATGGCAAAGACAGATATAAGATAAGTGATGGACTCTATGTATTTAGTACAGTGGTATATAGTCTAGGAAGGCATGTGTTACATATAGGAGGTACATTTAACAGAAGAAATGAGATCAGGTGGACACCCCATAAATACAATGAAACTTCATGGATAGTTCATAGGTTCACAGGTGAGCACTAGGCTAACAACCACTTGGACCTTTTTAAGCCTAGCTATGCATCTCAAAATCTCTGACAAGTTCTGGTACCCTTGATAATGTATGCATGGCTTGAGAGATTAAACATGTACAAGCAGGGGCTTGGGACATGAAACATTTACAGGCTGCCTGTGTCCATTACAGACATGGGTGCCAAACCAGGGGTGAATTTCTAGTTCCCCATCTAGGGAATGGGATGGGTATAATGGGGTTAGGTATATCTGATAGGCTAAATAGGTCTGGGCCCTATGATGGTGCAACTACTTTCAATGACAAACAGCTGTTTCCATATATAGCTCATGTGTTGGAAAGGTCATTGTGCCCGTCACTGAATAAAAAGCAGAAATAAGACACTTCCAGACCTGGAGCTTAACTTGCACAATAATTTTAACAGTTTGGACTCAAATACTGGATAAGGACTCAGACATATTGCCCATTGCTAAGGATTTGTCAACAGTATAGTCTCCAGAAAGTCCTGTCTTCATACCTCTCAACCTCTTAGCACAAAAAATCTAGACAAGCCAAAACTAATGAGGAGACAGTACTCAAAAGACTGTCATTATTTATTGACTTCAATCCTCAGTGATTTGGCAGAACCCCTAACTTCTATTATGAGGAACACATCAAAAATATGAGGCAAAATTCTGTAATCAAATGAGAAGGGTCCATGTAGTCTCGGAAAACTATACCATTCACTGAGCACCAGTAAGGTAGACTGAAAGACCATAGGGTTATAAAATAGAATCTATTTATTAAATAGAAGAAGATCAGGTTAAGTGCTTTCCTCCTTATACATAGGATGTCTTCAGAACACTTGACAAAAAAATCAGCCATCTTAAATACATTCTGTTAAATCTCAATACGCTTTAAAACCTAAGTTATGTGAATGAGAGGCAAAAATCTGGACATTCTGTGAAAATCTGGACAGATGGGAGGTCTGCCTCTTGTATACCAGGGTGCAGACAACATCCTTGCTCTGAGGTTTAGCCTGCCTAAAGGTATAACCATTACCAGCAAGTGCACAGGAACAGATTTAAGATCCAGTGGATGACAGGAGCTAAAGGTGAGGGCATGTACAGAGTGGTCTGTAATATGCACATGACAAAGACAGATTACAGCAGCACAGACCTTTCAGTTTGTTACATGCTTGGGGAGCTGTCACAGTTGCACCTTGTTTAATTATGCACTGTACTAATTTTACTAATTGCAGGGAGGGAATCTTCCTGGTAATAAACAGGAGAAGTAGGACACCCTGCAGTTACTAATCATCATATACAGGTGAGTCTTGGTCAGAACCTAGGAATAAAACGACATTCATTGAATGACAATGAGTGACAGAGAGAGAGAGGTTGCACATCCTTAAAAAGAAGAGCTGCAGTACATTAACCCTATAAAATTGACATTCCATTCCATTACATTTACGTGGCATCAGCAGGCAATAATCCAAGCTAGTCTGTTCTTGAAATGCATTCAGTTTTCTACTTTCCCTCCTTCACTCTCTTTCCTCCTAATTACGTCTCCATCTGCCCCATGCCTCTTTGAGTTCCCCTTCCATAACCCATTCTGTCAGACCTTGAAGAAATATGCAGCTTGTGCCCCCCCATCTTTCATGTACAGGACAATCTCCTCACATCTCCTTGAAATAATGTTGTGCACCTATATCATGCCCCACCTCCCATCTCTTCTAGTTTCATGTTAGTTATTTAGTTAGTTCATTAGTTCCTGTAGTCTATGGTCATACCCTATTTTCTCCTTTCTTCTCCTTTCTATTTTCTCAACAGGTGACTTTCCTAGCATCATTTTAGTACCCAGATACCTCTCTCCTTATATGACCTCCAGAACTGTATATCCCATTCAGCATGACTAAGGTGTGTAGTATAATGAAAGTGTCCCTTGTTTTCTTCAGGAGTGTGTGTTCCTGACCTTACACCCCAGTGTTCTATTTTTTTCCACATAGTTGACCATCAGCTGATCTCAGTGCATCTCCTTGATTGGTCGGTCTGCCTACACCACCTGACTCTCCCAGACTAACTTTTATTATGTTTGAAACCACTGAGGAGATCGAGGCCTTCTGGGACAGCATTACATTTCTGCTGTGGAACTATTTTATTATTTTAGACATGCCTCTGCAGGCAACCAGTAACACCCCAAAGGTGGGAAGTACAGTGGGTGTCAGCACTGGACTATTCCTCACCTTTGCAAAGGAATGCCATCAGCAGAATACCCCACTCACAACCGAACAACACTAGGCAGTTGTTTCACCAATCTCCACTAGGGAGGTCATATAGTAACATGTGCCCCGAGCATGCTGCCCTCCCTCTTCCCCCAAGGATGGTCAAACCCATCTTCCCCTGCCAGCTTATCAGGCACCTGAGTGGCTAATTGAGCCTAGGTGACCTGAGCAGTAGTCAGGGCTTTTTCTCTATATGCTGTTGGATTGTATTACTCCTCACATTGGGTTGGCTGTGACAGCTACCTTCTAACTCTACACTGGTGGTCCATTCCATGAGTGATCAACACTCCTAGATCCTTTTTCCTGCACTGTTGCCATCATTCCACTTCCCTTGTTGCTACCTCACTCAAAGGTGAAACAGCCACTGTACTTTGCATGTCTCTGCTCTGCTCCTCAACTACCACTTTTCAGCCTACTGGGTCAGCCTTTCTAAGTCCTTATTTGATTACTCTCTCTATTCTACACTGCTGCCCCTAACTTTGTGTCATCAGGAAATAATTTGATCCTGCTCTTTCTTTCCTTAGATATGTGTAAAATAACTTTAGGTTGGAGACATTGTGGAGATACACTGAGGTGTGCTGCAGCCAGGACTGACCACTACAGCACTCCACTTGACACTGAGGTGTACTGGAGCCAGGAGTGACCACTGCAGCACTCCACTTGTCATTTTCCTTATGTCTGATAGTGTCTCTCTCATGACAACCCTCTTTGTTTTACCATTTAACCATGATGTTATGACATCCTTTAATCTTGGTCCTACCTCACAGCTTTTCAGTTTTCCTGGCAGTGACCTCTGTGGAATTAAGTCAAGGACGTTATAAAATTCCAGGTCTTTCAACTCTACCAGTACTCTTCTGTAAAGTTGTCCTGTGACCTAGTCATAAAAATGAATCGGGTTTGTGTGACAGGTCTTTGTGGCCCTAAATCCATACAAGTTATACTAGAGATTGTGTCCTCCAAGAAAGCAGCTAATATTTCCATCAGGATTCTCCCCATGACTTTGCCTGACACTACTGTTAGCCTAATTCCTAACTGCTGTACCCTTGCAGAGAGGTACCACAGATCCTGTCCTGCATTCAACCGACACTTCTGCAGTGATCACTGATCTGTTAAAATGCAGGCATACAGATGTAGCAGAAGTGTAGCAAAGTAAACAGAAACATCGTCTATATTTTAGTACAGCCTATAACTAAATGTATTGTACGTCTGCTGAGAAACACAGTACTATATATACACATGCCTTTGCAGCAAGGAAAAAAAAAAGCCTAAGTAAGTTGCAGGGACAACCAAAATGATCATACCTGAACAAGGTATAAGGAAATGGCCTAGCTGCTTAGACAGGAAGTTTAATAGGAGGTTTACAACCTTCTCATCAATTTAGTCACATGGCAAATATAGAGATAGCATAAGGTTAAGACTGTGTAGATAGTTATCAATAAAAGAATGTGAGTAATGCCTATAAAATGCAGGCTGTTTAAGTAAAAATAAAACAAATTCCATGTACATATGAAAGAACAGAACTAGGCAGTGTCCTGAATGGATCAGTAGCAAATTAAGGTTAAAATAAATGGATTCAAGCAGAACCAAGCAGAGCATAAACTCATATTAAAGTATATCATCTGCAAGGTATTGTGTTCCAGTGCCACAAACTTCACTAGTAGTTCTAAGACGCAAGAGTGAACTAGTTTTTATAGTTGTTTTTAAAGCAGCAATGTAGCTAGTCAACTTAAAGTGTCAGCAGAGTAAAAGAGGGGAGGGGGCCTGAAGCATACCATTAATAAGCACAATATTCATAAAATAAATACTGCTGCACCTTAGAGACATAATTATACTAGCATGAACAGAAAAACTGCCGTATAAAAAAGGATATACATATTAATATGAGCTGGAGGAAGGATGAGATGTTAATCAGTAACAAGCAGTGAAAATAATTCCAGAAAGATGTAACAACATGAGAACTTCCCAAGAATTTCTACAGATAAAATATACTAATGAAGCTGTACCTCAGTTGTTGCAGAACTATATGTAACAGCATTGAATCGTTACAGATCAGTTTGTGCAAATATTATTTCAAGCATTACACTTCTCAAAAGGTCAAAATCATACTCAGGGGTGAATCATGCACTTTAAACATTGGTCTTGATATACTCTCAGCAAGGGAATACAGAGCAGTTCTGAGCTTCATGCAAGTGTTACTCTATGGAACAGCCTCCACATTAAAATTACAGGTATACAGGTAGTTTGCAGAAGGTGATTGCTGCCAGTTATTTAAATGTACAGAGTAAACATATTAGTGTTTAATACCTTTGCAGAATACAGTTAGGCAACTTTCCAGATTTTAGCATAATGTCCAGATTTTTCCTCATATTTTTGGTCTGGTCCTCATAAAATTTGTGGTTTTCATGGCAACTCACTGATGACTGAAGTCACTAAATAATGGCATTAATGTGAGTTTCAGACTTCATATTCTTCAGAAAATGCATGTTAACACAAATGCTATTATTCTCACAACTTTCTAAGTTTGTAAGAGCAATATTTAAAATACTTTCATACTGTTTGACCTTTGTACCCCATTCTTTTAGGCTCTGTCTTGATTTCTTACTCTAAGGAATTGAGAGGTAAGCAGTAAGGTAATATGATTTATGATAATTACAATATATTCTGTGCATGCTACCACCAGACGTTGCTGCAGTAAGGAGTTCAGAATTATTTTGGTTGCAATGTATGCTGTGTTAATGCTGTAGGAATCAAGAATTTTATCTCAGATGATATCTGACAGACACATACACAGCTTGAATTCAAAGTAAGAATAGAAATGATTTATTGATAACTATCTTCCATCTGCAGGACAAAGAAACACTTCCTCTCTTCCTCATCTTTGGGTAAAATGGACGTGTTACAGAAGGATAGGGTTTTGGCATTATCCAGTGGCCAGGCTCTGCTGTGTGATACAGGAAATGTATAAGCCAGCTGTGGAGGCAGATAACGCTGGTTTGCCAAGATGGCAAGATCTCTGTGCATAATGTGCTAGGTGCTGGAGAATAGGCACATTAGCACATCTGTAGACAAAAAGGGACAGACTATTGTCTGGCCAACCATGTGCATACACTATAACTGAGACCAGTGTGTGTGAGGAGACATGCTGCCATGCTCCACTACTGCAGCATATGGTATGACAAGTTCCTGTCTAGCTGTCAGATGTGTAGGTGCAGCACAGAGAAGGAAACCTAAGCTGCTAAGAATGACGACCCATTACTGCTTGAGAAGTATATATCTACCACCAGCAGATTACAACCAGTTTTGAATTGGAACAAATTGTTCATTTAGCTCAATGGGAAAGGAAGCAGAATTGTCAGGCATGGAAGGAAAAAGTAAAATAATTTACCTCTGCTTTCCCAGTTTTAGGATTCTTTTCTATCTTTTGCCTCTTCTATATGTCACAGTATCTCACTTGCTCTTCACCTCTGCTTCCAATTTCCATCTTCTCTTTCCCACTTCACTTCAATGATTATTTTTTGTCTGCCCATCTCAGATTGCAAAGCATATATGAAAGTATTGCTCATTTGTGTCTCATTAACAATAGATATTGACCATATATTTTGCCTACTAATCACAGCCTCTGAGATATGTTAGCTGCAGTGATCTACCACAGGTATTTGTACCTATAAATGTCCTTATATTCACTGCTGCAGTATTCTTAACATATGCAATTCCCTGCCATGGAAGCCCAATGTTCGACCAGTCTACCAAAGACTCCTGTTGCTTTAATGGTATGCCAAACGTCAACCAAATGCTCCTTGAATAGAGTAGGGCATAAAGGTGACATTCAGGCCTACCATAGTCAGAACTTCTTTGCCGACAGTCTGAACATATCTTTTCACCATTGGTCTGTTTATCTGCATCCATTTTCTGCCAGTTGATTGCATTTTCTTTCTGTAATGACTACCTATGCCTGTTTGCTGACTTCTTTGCAGTTGCAGATAAGTGCCCCATTGGGGTTTTTGTTTTTTCTTGTCTTTTTTTTTTTTTTTGTTATTCTTGGGGTTAATGTCATCCAGGACAGCTAAATATTAGTCTCGGAGACAGATTCTCCATAAAGACTCCCATGATAAGTGTCTTTTTTGTCTAGGAGCTTCTCATGACCGTATGTTTTGCTCAGTTTGTCAAGCGTTCATCCCAAAAACCCTTTGCAGTAGACTTTCTTCCCTTTCCTTGATTCCTGAGCACCAACATCTTAAGTTTCTTGCTAAAGATACAATGGAAGGAACCTACCACCCTGAGGGTCAGCCATTAGGGAAGAAGAAGATGAAAAAGGTATGAGTAGAATCTTCCACTGTCCAGCCTCTGTCAGGTGTTTTCCTGAGATCGTTACAAACCTGAAGGTTTTCCCGGCTGTGTTGTCAGATTTCTCTACCATCACCGTGTTGGAGGCCAATGAGGATCCAACTGGTAGCACATCCAAAGAGACTTTGCAGGCATCCATCTTGGATGTTCGGGGAACCACGGTTGATTTTTTTTTCAAGGGGCCCAGGGGAGTTCTGTCATTTTTAGTTGGGGAAGAAGTTGTGACTACTGTTCTCGACTGTCGTCCTAAGTCTGAGCCTTCTCAGTTTTTTGGAGGGTATGTTTCCTTAAAAAAGAAACAGAACCTTAAACCTGTTTCTTCTGCTCCTAGGGATCCACAAAGTGACTGGCAGGCCTTTACTCAGGGGCTATGTACTGCTTTAATGTCCTTAAACCTCTTGAAGGGGTTTCGGTTCCTGCTCCTCCTTGGTCCTCTACTCCCCTTAAAAGGCCTAGAGAACAGGATTCTTCTGAAGATGAGTTGGATTCTGATGATGAATCCCTGACTTATTCTACTCAAATTCCTCCTTCTTTGGACTATGGAGAAGACATATCCTTTGGGGACACACTCTCTAGGATGATGGATTTTTTTAAGTGGGATTGTGCTCGGGTCTCTGATATCCATAAGAGGTACTATGAGTTGCTGCAGTTGAAATCTCCTAAACCTGTGGCTATTCCTCCTATTTTGGCTGCTTTGCTGGATGCTTTTTCCAATGCCTCTCATGTGCCTGATTCTCTGCCCCCTGCTCCCAAGAAACCTGACAGGTTTTGTAGAGTATCTGAGGATTGTTCTTTTTTATATAAATGTCTGTTGCTGACCCCTCTGTAGTGTCTGTAGCCTCGGATAGTCCTTCAACCAAGTTCTTGCCTCCTGGCAAGGATAGCAGAGCTATGCAAAGGCTGTTTAAGAAGGTTTACACTTCTGCTATCATAGCTTTTAGGGGTATTAATTATCAGACCCATATGTCTAGGTATGTGTTGCCTCCCCTTTCTCAGGCCTGTCAACTTATTTCTTATTTTCCAGACTCTGAGGGTAAAACTTCTGTTCTTTCCTTGCTAGGGACTTCCTCTCAAGTCATTCATCATTCTACTGAATGTAGCTTGATGCATCAGATGCCTCTTCTAGGGCTGTTGTTTTTGCTTCAGTGATGAGGAGGTATTTTTGTCTTAGGCTTCAACCTCTACCTGATGACATTAAGGCCAAGTTGATGGAAGCTCCTCAGGATTCTAAACTTTTGTTTGGTAAAGGTTCTGCTGGATTAAATCCCTTCAGGATAAGGGTAAGGCCTTACAGGACATGTGTTTGTTTCTCTTGTGCCTAAATTTCAGAGAAACTACCCTGCTAAGCCTGCCTTTATTCTTAGGCAATCCCGCCCTTCTACTGAAGGTAAGAAGAGTGGCAAACAGACTCCTTCTGCTAAGGCTCCTCAGTTTTCGGGGACTCTGAAGCCTTCCTTTCCTGACAAATCAGGTGCTGCATGACTATATGTTCAGGGGTACTTTATGGTGTGGGAATCCCATCCTCCTTTTATGCACATTCCTCAGCCTCCTCAGGAACAACTTCTCTTTTTCCCAGAGGTTCTTCAAAATCTCTTGACTTAGGGTACTATTCAAGAAGTGCCTGTGTCACAAAAGGGAAAAGGTTCTACTCCAGACTGTTTCTAGTGCCCAGGAAAGAAGGAACCTGGAGACCTATTCTAGACCTCTCTCATCTAAACACTTTTCTAAAAGTGCCCTCCTTTTGGATGGTGTTCCTTCAGATTCTGTTTTCTCTCATAGGATCATAGGAGATTACTAGGCTATTGATCCGAAGGGCATTTTAAGCGTAGCCATTTCATCCGAATGTAATACCATAGAAATGCTATTCAATACCCAAGATTGCATTTAGTGATGACTGCCCAGGTCCAGGAGGGTTGTGGACTCTATCCTGGGTAATAATTTATGGTGTGCCATCCACTTGTCTAGGTTTCTCTTAAACAGTATGATAGATGTGCTGTGTTTTACATGAATTGATAGCCTGTTTCAAAGATGTAGCAGTTGCTGGGAGATAAATCTGACCTTTCAGCATGTCCTATTTAAGTAGCAGGCTATATTTAGGTCCCTGAAATGGGTAGCCCTAGCCCCATTTGATTTATGGATATGCAGCAAGTTCATTAGGTTTAGGTCTTGGATTGCTCTGTAGGCCGGGCAGAAGTCTCCCCTAAGATGTCTATATGATACAGAATATAGTGACAGAGATTTTAGTTGGTCTGTATAAGGCACATGCTGGAGCCCCTTGATCTTCTTTGTTAGAAACCTCTGAGGTCTCTCTAATTGTTGCTGGTGCTTAGTACGGTACATGCCAAATGATGTGTTATACTCAATTACGGGCCGGATAAGTGACGAGTATGGGGGGTTATAACTTCTTTTGTTCTTGAGGTGATGCCTTTACTAATCAATTGTGCTATGTAGAAAGCTTTCCTTACCACAGTAGAAACATGGTGGTTGAAGTTAAGGTCGTGGTCATTTTGTGATCCTAGGTTTCTTACCACTTCATGTGTACTTATGGTATTGTTTTTAATTTGGTAGTGTGAGGGGACATTGTTTTTGCTGAAGAGAATGATGATGAATTTCTTTGCATTCAGTTTGAGACTGTGACTAATACACCAGTTGTTGGTCTGCATGAGACCCTCCTGGAGTATACTGACATCATTTGGGGATTCAGTGATTGCACCTAGTTTGCAGTTGTCTCAAACTTAGTCAGCTACAACCCCTTAGTGTTGACTTGAACTTCTGAGAAGTATATACTAAACAGTACGTGGCCCGAATTTGGTAGGATCCAGGGTTTGGAAGTCACCTATGTATTTATTTATGAGTTCCATAATGATACATTCCATGGCCTTACAGATGAGCCTGGTTAGGCTTATGGGTATATAATTCCCAGGATGTGCTGCTAGGCTACCTTTGTGGTGGGGAATAACTGTTGATGTTCTTCATTCCACAGAAACAAAGCTTGTGGTTAGGCTAGAATTGAAAAGGGTACTTAGTGGTGATGCTAGTTCAAGCTTTAGCCTGTTTAGAAGACAGCCTGGGCTGTTGTCTCATTCTATAGAAACTGTTTTTTGTCTTGGACAAGGCTTTGAGAGTAGGGTTACCACCTGTCCCACTTTGAGAGGGACAGTCCCTCTTTGGGCATTTGTGTCTTGACAAAAAATATTAAAAAGGGCAAATGTCCAGAGATTGTAGGACATAATTATGTCCCATATTTTATGTAAAAGTTGCATAAAATAGTTATTTCTGTATCTAAAATACCTAAATGTTACAAGAAACATAATAAGCAACTAAACTGCTACAAGAATAAGCTTTTATTTAGGAAAAAAAGTTAAGTTCTATCCTTTGTACTGACTGTGGGTGTGTCAGCCTGTAAAATCTGATGTGTGTCCCGAAAATGTCCCACTTTGGCCATTTGAAAAGGTGGCAGCCCTATTTGAGAGCCTGCTCTTCAGATATGTAGAGTGGGGGGGGGGTAGTTTGGGGGAAGGTTTGTTGTAGATTAGGAGGGCATAAGGGAGTGAAATTTTCACCAAACCTATCTGCTAGCAGGTTTTCTATCTCTGTGGGGTCAGTTTGTGTGATACCATTGGCCACTAGTTCTACACATGCTTGGGTTCTACCCTTTAGGTTACATACATAGCTGTAAAAGGACTAATTGTTATCCTTGGCTGTACTTCCTAAGTTTCTCTCAAAGTAGCCCTTGGAGGATTTGACAAGTTGTCTTACTTGCCTGGTGAGGTTGAGAAGGGTGCTTTTCCGTTGTTGGGGCCTTGCCTTTATTTTCTTGGACAGCAACTTTTTGCATTTATAGTAAAGTTTGTTGATGCTGGATGTCCACCATGGCAGCTTGTTTTTACTTGAGGCTCTGGCTTTGATTCTTTCTGGTACGGCCAAGTTTATGCACTTATGCAAGTGATTGTACAGGGCTTTAGTGTAAGCTTTGGCATAGTTGTCACTTCCAGCTTGGGGTGGGGCTTGGAATGCATGTATACCTTAATCTAGGAATGTATAGTTTGCCTTGGTGAAGTTTTTTAGTCTGATTTCAACCTTTGTGAATTCTGGTGTTAGTGCCAGCTCGAAGGTGACTGATTTGTGGTCAGTTTTAACTAATGTGGGTTAGACAGTTGTGGCAGTGCATCTATTTGATATGTTGGTGATGACCCGATCCAGAATGTTTGTTTCCTTTGTTGGGGTATGGACAATTTGTTCCAGGGCATTTGAATTAACAAAGTCAAGGAACTTTTGTGCTAGTGAATTAGGGTTAGTGTAGGTTTCCCAGTTGATGGTGGGGCAATTGAAATCCCCTATAATCATTGTGTTTGGTAAAATTTGGGTTGTCTCCAGTTTGGTCAAGTAGGCTTCATGGGCATTGTGATACATGGAGGGGGATCTGTAACTAGCTATCACTTGAATGGGGGTCTTACCCACTGTAATCTGGACCTGGACTAACTCTATGGAGTTGTCCAGTCTAACTAGACAGGAGGTGAATTTATCTCTAATATAGATTGAAACACTGCCTCCTTTGGTTTTCACACATTCATTTTGCAGTCTAAAGGTGTGGAAGGCATTGTAGTGTTGCAAGGCTTGGATACTCTCTGAGGCCTTGAACCAGGTTTCTGTGACTGCACAGACATCTACATCTTCTAGTGATAGAAGTGCTTCCAGGGAGTGCAGTTTTTGGTTTAAGCTCCTAGCATTTAGCAACATAACCCTTATTCTTTTCTGATTGGTTAATTGCACATTGGTAATGTTTTCGAGACCTTGCCTAAAAAAGGCACCATGGAGGAGGCAGCAGCCTTTGCCAGGAACAGAAAGCCTAGAGGTGCGAGGTGCAAACCGCCTCTGGCAAAGCAGCGAGGTTTGTCGACCATGGCTTCCCAGGCTGACAGGAACTGGATCTCCTTTGAATGACACCAAAAACTGAGCCAGTTATTGAAATCAGTCATTTTTTGTTTATATTGTGGCATCATTCTAGGTGAGGGTAGTATGCTGCTCAAGGCTAGGGACAAACCTGCCTGGGACACATACTCAGAGAGCTCAGCCATGTCTTTTTTCATATAGTCCAGTGAGGTATGTCTTCGGTCATTCACATCAACATGAAGTATGACAGAGTCATAATGGTACTTGTTTCTCAGAGACCTGAGTGCATGCATGATCTGATGAATCGTGACACCAGACAGGAAGCTGACCGTGACTTTCTCCTTGTCTAACCTGGTAAGTGGGATATCCGTGTGTCTCCTTATTGAGTCTTCAATGATAAGAAAATTAGTTTTTTTGAGTGTTAAGCCTTACTGGCTTGGTGGGTGTGACACTGGTGTTGCTATGTGTCATCCATGCTGTGGGGACTGTGTAAGTTGTAACAGTCCTGTGCTTTGGAGGTCTCTAGTGTTTCTGAAAGTTTTTCGAGAGAACACCCATGAATGTGGATTTACGTGTTTGATGCATGCTATGTGTATGAGTAGTGGTACTATGAGAATATGTAGCGACAGGTGAATTGACAACCTTCTCAGTGTTACTGTTTTGAGTGAGAGAGGGAGCATAGATTCTAGATTTCTTGTTGTAAATACATCTCTTCCACTTTGGGTAATTAGTAGAGGGTTGTCTGTGTAAATGAGGTAATTGCTACACTGCCTCAAGAGACCCAAGTCAACAAGTTTGGCAAGAGAAACAAGGGTAGTCGAACTGTCCATAATGCTAGGTTGAAGACTGTTGTCACTAGGGGTAGTTATTCAGAATCGATCACAGAGGAGCTCTAGATGGATATTTCTGCCTGAGTTTTAGGGAAAATTTGTTGAATTTAACTGTCCGGCTTTGGCGCACAACTATGCGGCAGTACTCGGTAGTGAGCAACATACAACAAACAAGCAGAAACCCACTCAGATGCGTGACCTAAATACCAGAAGCTTAAAACTTGAAAACACTTTAAAGTTTCAAAAGGACCAATGAAGATGCTTATTCCAAACCCTAGACTGGTGTCCCTTTAACAGCTAGGTCTCAATCAGCACAATTCTCTCACCAAAATGCAGACAGGCCCCTTCCAATGCAAGGTGGCCTGGAAAACATGCTCAGAACAAACAAACCACTACAAACAGCTCCAGAAGCAGCAAACCTGTATCTGTACTGTGCTTCAACTACTAGCTACCCTAGTTTCAATGGGAAACACTAGAGAATGTTTAAAACAGCCGAAAAATAGCAGCAGAAAATCAGTAAGGAGGCTCTAAAGAATGCTTTAAAGAGTTAACAGATTAGTTATTTAAACACTGCTTGGCAGAAAACCACAACAAGCAGAACAGATAGCTTAAAAACAGTGAAAAATACCAGTAAATACTTAAACACTGACACTAACAAAAAAGCTTTGTAAACGGAAAAAACAGCAATAAAATTCAATTTAACAGGCACAATAAAGCAGACAATTGCAATACAACAGTGTGGTTTAGAACACTGTATAAACATAGGCTGCAGGCAATAAAAAAAGTGCAGTAAATGGTATAAATAATCAACAAAATAGGCAATTTATATTTTGTTGGAAGCTCAGAAGCCTCTAGCCGTTTGGTATCTCAGCTCAGAGTTGTGGCTTGTAGCCTGCCACAGTTCAGCTCGGTAAAAATTAGCAGAAACCTGCTCAAATGCAGGGCCTAAATACCAGAAGCTAAAAACTTGAAAAAAACTTTAAAAAGATTCAAAAGGACCAATGGGGGGATGCTTATTCCAAGTCCTAGACTGGCCTCCCTTTACCAGACAGGTCCTAATCAGTACAATTCTCTCACAAAAGTGCAGATGGGCCCATTCCAATCCAAGATGGCTTGGAAAATGTGCGAGAACAAGCAAACCACTAGAAATAGTTCCAGAAGCAGCAAGCCTGTATCTGGACTATGCTACAGCTACTAGCTACACTGGATTCAGCAGGCAACACTAGAGGCTGTTTAAAACAGTAGAAAAATAGCAGTGAGACCCTAAAAAAAAACATTTAAAATGGCAGAATATCAGCAAGGAGGCACTAAAAATGTTTTAAACAGTTAACAGATCAGTTATTTAAACACTGCTTGGCGGGAAAACCAGAACAAGCAGAACAGATAGCTTAAAAACAGTGAAAAATACCAGTAAATACATAAACAGTGAAACTAACAAAAAAGCTTTGTAAACAGTGAAAACAGCAATAAAATTTGATTTAACAGGCACAGTAAAGCAGACAATTGCAGCACAACAGTGTAGTTTAGTACACAGTAAATAAATACAGTATAAAAGTAGGTGGCAGGCAATAAAAAAAGTGCAGTAAATAGTATAAATAAGCAAAAAAAAAAACAAAAAACAGGTAACTTGTGTTTTGGAAGCACAGAAGTCTCTTGTCATCTGTTTTCTCAGCTCAGGGTTGTGACTGGTAGCCCACCTCAGTTCAGCTCCCTCAGGCCCATATGGTGTCTCTGGATATGAAGGGTGTTTATCTCCATATTCTGATCCATCCTCTTTTCAGCAAGAGTTTTGCTTTCTCTGTTGCTTCCTGGCATTTTTTTCTCTGGTTTGCCCTTTGGCCTTTCTACTTTCCCAAGGGTGTTCACCAAATTCCCTGCTCCTGTG
This sequence comes from Protopterus annectens, assembly GCF_019279795.1. NCBI lineage: Eukaryota > Metazoa > Chordata > Ceratodontiformes > Protopteridae > Protopterus > Protopterus annectens. Next base: position 689,295,642 of record NC_056747.1, on the reverse strand, counting down.
ATTTCTTTTTTCAGGCGTCAAGGGATCTAAATATTTCCTTACATGGATGACCTGTTGATTCAGGTGTCCTCTCCAGAGACCCTTTTGCAAAACCTTCATTTTGCCGTTTATCTTCTTCAGAGTCCAGGGTTCAGTATTAATTTAAAAAAGTCTTCTCTGACTTCTTCTCAGGATAATGTTTTTCTGGGTTGCAGGATTCAGACTGTGCCAGTGCTGGCTACTCTGCCCTCTCCAAAGGCCATAACTCTCATTTCTTTATTTCACACTCTTCTTCCTCTGGCTTCCATTGCCACCAGGGAGTTTCTGAGAATTCTGGGTTTCATGGTATACACAATTACAATGCTTCCTCTGGCCAAACTTCGCATGAGAAAGTTTCAGTGGTTTCTGAAGTCAGTATGGCTTCAACATGCTCATCCTCTAGACTTTGTAGCTCCTCTTCTTTCTTGTCTCAGACAGGAACTTCACAGATGGATTCAGCAGTTGTCTCTGAATCCAGGGATCCATTTTCATCCCCCTCTTCCCGCTCAAGAATTCTTCACAGATGCTTCAGACATGGGATGGTGGGGGTGACATTTGGCTCCCTAAAAGTTCAGGGGGTGTGGTCGTCTCATCAGCAGAAGGAGCATATCAGTGTCAAAGAGATGAGAGCTCTTCTGCTGGGTCTGTAGGCCTTTCATCCTCTATTCTCTCCAGGGCCTCTCAAGGTGTTCACAGACAATACCACAATGATGTGGTATATCAACAAACAGGGAGTAATACAATCTTATCTTCTTTGCCTGTTGGCACTTCTGGTATGGAATCTTGCTGTCAAGTATCGAGTGACTCTTCAGGCAGTTTATATCCCTTCCAGTCAGAACACTGTGGCAGACCCACTGAGCATGTCCTTAACTCATTCCCATGAATGGGTACTTCACAGGGATGTGTTATTGGACATTATCCACCAGTGGGGTATTCTTCAAGTGGATCTTTTTGCCTCCCCTCTGAACAGACAGCTTCCTCTGTTTTTTGCCAGAGTCCCAGGTCTTCTTGTGTGGAAAGTGGATGCCCTCTCTTTTCTTGGAAGGGGATGTTTCCTTATGCATTCCATTCCCTCTACTTCCTTTCATTCCAAACGTCCTGTTCAAAATTCAACAGGATACTACCAAAATCTTGTTGGTGACTCCCTTTTGGCCATGGCAGCATTTTTACCCTCTTCTTCTGCATTTAGCCAGGGGCAATCATCACTAGTTACCTTACAGGGTGGATCTACTCTCACAAGATAAGGGGTTTCTCATCCATCCCCACCTGTCCATGCTTCAACTGACACTGTGGGTGATAGGATTTTGATTCCTCATAAACACATTTTTCTGAGGACATGCTGCAGGTCCTACAGGAGGCCAGGAAACCTACTCCTAGGAAATCCTACTTATCCATATTGAAGAGATTTTCTATTTGGTGTCTCTCTCGTAACCTGGATCCATTTGCTGTGGATGTTCGTTTGGTTCTCTTATTTTTGTGAGTTGTTCAATGCTGGTTTGCACTATTCTTCTATTAAGGCCCACTTACCAGCTATCTCTGCTTGTCTGCTTTTTTCTCCTCCCTTAACTTCTAGATTGGAAGTCAAACCATTTCTTAAAGATGTCCTTAATACTAGACCTGCCAGGAAGCCTGTTCCTCCTCCATGAGATCTTAATTTCTGTTTTGGAGAAGTTGAATGAGGCTCCTTTTGAGCCTGCTGCTTCAGCTTCCTTGCAACATTGTTCGTGGAAGACTTTTCTTTTGTTAGCTCTTACTTCTGTCAAATGGGTGTCTGAGTTACAGGAACTTATGGCTTGTCCTCCTTTTTTAGTCTTTCATGAGGACCTTGCGCACTAACCCTTCTTTTATGCATAAGGTGATTAATGATTTATCACTTAATCAGTCTATTAATCTGCCTAATTCTTCCCCCTCTGCAAACTGACAGTAAGGGGGTGCTGCATACTTTGAACGTACATAGGCAAGTCAAGGTTTATTTGGATAAGACTAAGGGCATTAGAAAATCTGATCAGTAATTTGTTTCTTTTCATCCTAGATCTGTGAGACTTGCTGTTTCAAAGCAAACTATTTATTCTTGGATTTCTAAGGCTATTTCGTTTTGTTACGCTTTTCACAGCAAGAGCCTTCCCTCCCTCTTTGGTCAAGGCTCATTCTACCAGAGCTGTGACTTCTTCTGGTATTTTTTTTCAAGGGCTTAGATACTAATTCTATTCTTGAAGCAGCTACCTGGACCTTTACTAAGCACTACAAGTTGGATGGTATCTCTAAAGCTAGGGCTGGGTTTGCTAGTGCCCTTCACCATGACATTTTAGGGGACTCTTCCGCTCCTTTCCCCTCTTTCTTTTCCTCTTGAGCTTTGTCACTCTCCCATATGTTAAGAATATTGCAGCAGTGAATGTAAAGACATAGTACAGTTGTGTAGAATCTTCCCATAACCGTAGATGTCCTTGCCTTCACTGCTGCAGTATTCACTCCTTCCCTACCTCCCCCGAGTCTTTTGCTTTCCTGGATATACAGATTACCTCTTGGGTTCCTTGGACTGGTGCTCCTACTGGGACAATCAATTCTGACTATGGTAGGCCTGAATGTCACCTTTATGCCCTATGCTACGCAAGGAGAATTTGGGTGATGTTCAGAATACCTTTAAAGTAACAGGAGTCTTTGGTAGACTGGCTCAATGGCAGGCTTCCATGGTAGGGGATCTCATATGTTAAGAATACTGCAACAGTGAAGGCAAGCACATCTACTGTTATGGTAAGATTTTACACAACTGTACTTTCTGTGTAAGAGTGGTTGTATTTATTATCTGAATATTTTAAACTTATTTGACATTTAATGTAGATTAAGGCGGTGAGCTGTTAATGAGATGTTTCCTACAGTCAAAAGGTACATGTTTTGGTACCTTCCACTTCCATTTGCCTAATATTTCATACTGAGTAAGTTATTTGATCAGACAGTATCCCAGGGTTACCCCTTAATTTATACATTATTTAACCTGGTCAACAAATGTATAAATAGAAACTTCATTGAAGACTTTTTTATCGTAATATAACATATTTAACAATAAGCGTAGGAACTTTAGCCAGATGTTATATAAAATGCACTTCAAACTGGACAAATGAATTTGAATTACAAACTTAAGTCGTATCTACTTACTGTCAATTATAGTTTTGTGTGCATATCTGTCTATATATGTATGATTCATTAAACTTAGGTCCCATCTACTTGGTGATAGCTCAGATGGATGTTAAAAATCCTACGACACATAGAGAAAATAGTAAGGGACGTTCCCTGATGCCCTGGCCACATTGCTCCTACTAGTATAAAAAACACTTTGGGTCTCCCCTGAAAAGAGGCTATTAGCCTAGTCGGATGAACCCAGTCAACAAAGGATAAATAAATTGTAACTCCACAGGTAGAAACACTCAGTCCAGGAATCACAGATGCGATACAACCAGGAATAAATAGAAGTTGAGTAACTTTAATGAATAAGAACAGAGAAATTAATCAAGCTTGATTAATTTCTCTGTTCTTATTCATTAAAGTTACTCAACTTCTATTTATTCCTGGTTGTATCGCATCTGTGATTCCTGGACTCAGTGTTTCTACCTGTGGAGTTGCTTTTTACTTGGTTTGTGTACTCGTTTTTAAGTTAGTTGGATAAATAAATTGTATTTAACTGGTCAAAAAAAAGAAAACATTGATTCATAAAGCATTGAAAAAAATGTAAAAAACATTGCAATCCCCCCTGCACCCCCTACTTCCCCTGCTGTTTATATATGCCAACTTCAAGATCACACTACAGTGAGAAATGAGTATATTATATACTATACAGTGGCCTCATGGTGAAAAAGCCAGTATGCTTGATCTTATAATTTTTGATCAACTGTACCAGCCATTCACCCATATTCACCCACTGATGAAAAGCCATGAGGGCAAATCATTTAGCACCTATTGGTTTTGTGTCTTTTGGCTTTCCCTGGTTAGGGGTCGCCACAGTGGAACTCCGGTCCGCTAATGATTGGCAGTTGATTTTTACGTACCGGCTTGCCAGGCCTGACGCACAACCTTCAACGATGGTACACCCATTCATGCATGTCTCCATGCAGAAGACGCTCTAGCTGAGAATCGAACCGGACAGCGTCTTACTGTGAGGTGACAACGCTACCGCAGCACCACCACCGTGGGTCATTTAGTACCTATTGGTCTTTTTATAAATTTCAAGCTTTCAAAACATTGAAATTCTTATGGTAGAGACCATAAGATCTAAGTTTTGAAAGTTTGAAATTTAAATAAAAAAAAAATAATAAAAACAAGAAAATCTTTTTTTACGTTTGCAGGGGGCAAGCCTCCCCTGCACCCCTGCTAATTAAATATACCAACTCTGAGATTGCAGTACAGTGAGGAAAATGGTTAATATACTCTTCTGTGCTGTATAGCGATCTCCATGTAAATGGTTTGAAGTTTCGAAACTTCGATCTTATGTTCTCGACCATAAGAAATTTGAAGTTTTGAAACTTTGAAATTTAGAAGTAGACCTATCTATCTATTTATCTATATACATACTATATATATTCTCTGGAATAGACTTCCCATACATGTCAAACAGAGCACCTCACTGGCCCTTTTCAAGAGAAATCTTGATGAGTGGATGAGAAATAGAAAGTTCACCCCGGGGATCACTCCAGTGGCTCTGCGTGATAGAGGCACTGGGAACTAACAGCGGCATGATACCAGGGCACTTCTATGGACTAGGCTTGTAAAGGCTCCGAGACCATTGGCCTAGTACACACCTATGAACCTATATGTGTGTGTGTGTGTGTGTGTGTGTGTGTGTATATATATATATATATATATATATATATATATATATATATATATATAGGTCTATGTCAGATGATCGACTTTTCAAAAACTCGGAAAAATATCGAAGAGATCATATGACCAAAAACTCAAATATAAACATTTTTTCAAGGGCAAACCCTCCTGCACCCCCCGGGAGGCTGCACCCCCAACACCCTCTGCAAGTTATATATACCAACTCTGAGATCGCACTACAGTGAGGAAATGGGTACATATATACATATAGAGAGAGATACACACACATATACACACATACATACATTCATACACACATAATATGTATAATATGTAACATTATATAGGTACCTCCTAGTTCCCAATCATACCATTGTAATTAACTCAGATCATGATTCCATTATTTTTAATCTGAGTAAAATTAATTTTATTTTATTTTTATTTATTTTCAGGAAAAAACAGCAACAAACTGACTAATACTCCACAAAAAGAATAAATTCACTAACTTGCAAACAAGTAATGCAAACTTTTTATTCCATAAAGCGCTTTTCATCTGGCTGGATAGCTAGACTTCTTCAGATGCAATTAAATATTCAAAACACACTATATAACATGAACATCAGTCAGCTGATCCGCCCTACTAGTTAGAACAGCTGATCAACACCAACCAATGCATATACATACCCTCACAGCCTAAACCAAAATGCCTTAAACACACATATCATGAATTATATCTACTTCTAGTTAAGTTAATTAAAACCTACTGACATATTTATTAATTTAAGTCATAATTTATATATCCTTAAATATTCTAAAAACATTCTAAAAACTTATAAAATACTTAATATACTATACGAAAAGTATGAAAATCAGAAACCATACCTATAAATGAGTTTCTGACTTTATGTACATACTCAAAAACCATATAATTTAAACAAACTAAAACAGTTAAACTAATGATGCAAAGCTCATATATCGCTCCTACTGGGACAACTCTACTTAGTAAAATAATATAATATAATATGCATAACATAGAAAATTCATAAACTGTTTACTATGTAAAATAATATACAATTCTGCCCTAAAAGGTTTTAAAAAACTACTTTAAAAATATATAGCTATAATTATCTTGAAAGACTTTTAAGTTTTAAAATACATTTGATAGAATACATCTCATTAAGACCAGGATAGAGACATGCACACGTACGCAGTTGCCAAAACAATTCAATTTTTTCAAGTAACAAATGTACTGGGCCACCTCTAGCATCCGAGGTTACACACTCTATAGCTCTAAAGATAAAGCCATGATTAGGAAAAGAGTGGGTGTGTCTAGCTAAGGCATTGTCTAATTTGTTGTTTCTAATGCTATACAAATGTTCATATACTCAGTCCCTCAACCTTCTATCAGTCTTTCCGATATAGAAGGCAGGGCAGCTGTAACACTTAACAAGATAGACCACTCCTTTTGTATTACAATCAAGCCTATGTTTAGTAGTATATCTAACCCCTCTGATAGAGAAGTTTGTCCCTACCTCTATGTATCTACAATATGGGCACATATGACATTTATACATGCCCCCATGTTTTGTACTAAAATTAATAGGTTTATGAGTTTCTAATAGATTCTTCAAATTCCTACCTTTCTTAAAGACTACCTTAGGAAAATCATGTAGTTCTTTAACAGTAGGTAGGTCTGTTTTTATAAATTCCCAATTCTTTCGTATTATGTTTACAAAATCGTAGCTATCCATATAAAATGTGAGAATAAGACTACATGGGTCCACAGGTTTACTAGGTAGCTCATCCAATAAAGTGCCCTCTTGGGCAATAACACTATCTTAAACCTATGTTAGAGGGTTTAGGGACTGAAATAGGTCTATAAGTACCTAAAATTCTCTTTTTTATTACCTCTTGACTTATTTCATCCAATAATGCATCCGGATAGCCCCTCTTTTCAAACATTTCTACTAGTTTGTTACATTCCTCCAAAAAGTCCTGTTCATCTGAGACCATTCGGGCCACCCTTACTAATTGTCCTTTTACTACGGAACGTTTTTGAAATGATGGGTGGCAACTACTATAATGAAGGAATGTATTGGAATAAGTTTATTTCTAAATATACTTGCTTTCCAGCATTTGTTTATCCTGTCCTTTCTTAAATCTATATCGAGGTAAGATATTCTATCACTGTTAAAACACTGTATAAATTTTAAAAAGTCAGTTGTGTTATTCAACTGGTTAACCAAGGACAAGGCTTTGTTTTCGTTTCCTTTGAATAAAATAAATATATCGTCCAGGAAGCGAGCATAAAAACTAATCTGTTCCATAATGTGGGTCACTCCAAAAATATGTTCCTGTTCCCAAAATGCCATAACTAGGTTGGCAAAACTGCAACCACAGGGGGAGTCCATAGCAACCCTTATCTTTTGTAAAAAGTATCTATTGTTGAAAGTAATAACGTTAATGACAAAACAATGTCCAATAACTCTTCTATTAATTTTACTTCGCTTTGGGGGGCCCCCATCCTGTGTAGCAGTAAGCCTACCCATTCTATACCTTCATTGTGTGGGATGGAAGAATATAAGTCCTTCACATCAATTGTAAGGAAATTAAAATCATCCCTGTATTCAAAGTTGTTCAAGTTGGCCAAAAAGGTCCAGGAATCCTTACAAATTTGACTTTGTTGGGTTACATATTTTTTAAGCATATGGTCAATAAATTTTGAGCAAGCATAAGTAATGCTGGCTCTAGCGTCCACTAATGGTCTCATAGGGGGGTCAGTGATATACTTGTGGATCTTTGGAACTCCAAAGATAGTAGGTATTCTTGGTGCTGGTGTATCAAGAAAATTAATTCCTACATCTATCCTTGCTTCAATAAACAACTCATCAAAAATAGAACGAATTCTAGCATAAGCTATGTATAGCTCATTTTTAGATACTTCAGTGTATGTTTCACTAGCTAATATTTCTTCCATTTTTTTAATATATTCATCCAAGTCTAGTATCACTAACCCACCCCCTTTGTCTGGTTTCATTGTTCTCACTCGGGCTTGCTGAAGCACAGATAAACCTTCCTTTTCTTCTCTAGTTATGTTGAATTTCAAAGTACAACTTTTTTATTGTTATTTTTGTTTGAAGTTACTTGGTTAAAACAATCTAATATACACACTTTTTCAAATAAAGCTATAGTAGGTTGTAATTGAGGGCAGAAAGTACTAGATACATAAAATGGTGTTACTGTGTGTTGCCCCTCCCCAAACAAAACTTTAAAATTAAGTTTTCTTGTAAACAGTTTAAAATCTGTAATTAATTCTGCTGTTAGTTTTTACTGTGGGGACGAAAGTAAGTCCTTTTGCTAGCAAATCAACCAGCACCAAATCCACTTTAAATTCAGAATAATTAAAAATATTAAAGTCACCTTGTGTGTTACACACTAATGTGTGTTTTAATCCATTTAGTTCTGAAGTCTGACTTTCCATTCCTTCACTCTCTATTGATTCTGGTGTGAACTGTAGTAAACTTTTGGGGCTCCCTGCCTCAGGTTGTAGCCTGAGGCAGGATGCTGAAATTTCTTTCCGTTGTTTGTACCATGCTGTTGGCCCACAAAGTTAGTCGTCCTTCTATAAGCTCCTCCGCTGTTCGTGTTATTATTGCTAGTGTTATTATTAGAAGCATTGCGCTTCTTTTTAGTGGATACATATGTCCAATCTTCTTCACTCCAATCTGATCCTTGAACAGGTAGAGCCATTTGGTTCACACCTACTGCTGTAGTAACTTCCTGAATGCCCAAATTTTTCTGTGTACCAGATTGTGACAATGGTGGTGCAGGGTAGGCAAAACCTTTTGCATACGCTTCTCTATCGCGGTTTAATTATTTAAGCTTTGTGCTTTTTAGCTTCTCTATATGCTGGTCAATACTCATGAATGACCTTTCATAGTCGTATTTGTATCTATGAAAGTGACCATCCTTCTTAATTTCTTCATCTATAACAGAAGCTTCATGCAGTAAACCATCCACTATAATTTGGTAATGTTTACTAATTAACCCTTAAAGTTCAATTCCATGGTTGTTAAACATTTTAATCAAGTCTTTGTGAAATTCTGAACCACCTATAAGGCCAGTGGGGTATTGAAAACACGGAGACCCTTAGGTACTATACCCTCACTGACACATTCTTTGAAATAGGCAAGTTCTAACTGAAGTTTTTTATATTTAAGCAAATTTGCATCCAACTGCTTTAGTTTGTCAGTGATATTCTCTGTTCACATATTTTCTGTGGCTGAATCATCCAAAGTTCCACTAGTAGAAGTTTGCTGTAATGATGGTAACCATTCTAACCAAGAGTTCAAACTAGTGTGTGGGGATTCCATAAGTCCATATTTTCACTTTGTTAGCAGGTTAGTCCCTCTAGACCAGTGGCCTCTTTTCAGGGCAGACCCAACTACTGACTAGGGGGAATGTAGCCAACACACTGTAGAACTTCTAATCATCAGAGAGATTGTACTGTTCTTCCATTTCTGTTGCAGTGGCAGTTTGGAGGAGACGCGTGAGAAGCAGTATGTTGACAGTGTGTGAGTTGGAACATAAGGAAGAAGAACAAGTCACAAGCAGAGTTTTTGCAGATTCAGAGGATCTGTTTCAAAAAATCTGTTTGAAGAAATTGAAGGTATCATAGATGTTCAAGGAGATATCAAGGTAACAATTCTCCAGTCAAGAGGGATGCAGGATAGAGAGTTTCAGGGATTAATTGTACAAGAGGGGCATGAAGATGGTGAAGAAGCATTGTGGGGAAATTATGGATAAAATACAAGGTGAAAAGACAGATGAGGAATTGGGAAATGCATGACAGAGAGAGAGAAGCTGAAAAAAATTAAAATGGAAAAAGAAAAAAATAACTGCAGACCAGAAAGTTAAAGGTTATAATACAATCTAAAATTGAAAAAAATATATAGAAGGCAAGATCATGCTTTTAGGTATAAGGATAGTTTTATTTTATTGGTAAAAGAGGCATTTTCTGCCATTATTATTGAAATAGAGGAAGGGATGGAAAAAATTTTGAAAGGTTGTGAAAAGAAAGCAAACATGTTTCAGTGGAACAACTTTATGTATTCCACAGAGAACAGATATGCTAAAAAAAAAAAGTGCGCGGTTCAGGACTGATGCTGAAAAAGAAGCCTTAGAAGACTGTTTAAAAAATGTGTCAATGTTTATGAGACTTTAAAGTTATTGACAATAGAGGAATATGGACTGTGGGATGGGAATGTATTATATTCTTGACAATGGAAAATAACAGCATTCCGTATATGCACAATTTTGCTAACATTGATGGAATTAGGTAATGAGGGCAACACAAAACATGTTTTTTTATGGGTCAGAAAATCATTTAGATGGCCAATGTGTTAAAAGAAAATGTTTGTATTGCAAGGAGACAGGACATGTGGCAAAAATTATGCTCTAGGATGTTATAAATGTAAACAAAAAAGGCATTTTTGGATTGACTGCAAGGGAAAAGGAGGAGATATAATCACAGATAAATGGTCAAGAAAAAAGGGAAAAAGAAAGATTAAAGGAAAAACATTAAAATAATGAAAACAAAAGGAAAATGATAATTTAGGAATAGTATCTTTTAATGTGAATAGTTGACGTTAGAAGGATTATAGTATATCAGTGGTGATGTTGGATAAAAGCACATATATGTTTAGTAGATAGAAGGTTTGTTAATACAGAAAAGAGAAAACAGTTTGAATGACTTTGGGGAAAAGTAGTATGGAATGTAGAGATAGAAAGATGTTCAGGTATAGCAGTGCTATGTAAGAAAGAAACTATAAACATTTTGGACTACATTGTAGTTAATGCAGGGTGAATATCACTAGTGGATTTAAAAAAAAACATGCTGGTTAGGGTTTTTGTATATCTATATATGAAGTTTAAAAAAAGCAAAGGTTTGTTTGAGCAAATAAAACCATATGTGATGGTTGCACTTAATTATATTTGTGACTTTAATTGTAATGTTAGAAAACAAAATGGAAGAATTATGAAAGATGTAAAAAACAAAACAAAAGAAGTTTTAAAAGGAGAAGAAATTAAGTTTGGGAGATAAAGAGACTTTACAGATACAAGCTGAAATGCAAAGACAGAAACAGACTACAATATGTTTTCAAATATTTTGGAAGAAATCAGGGAAGGAAAGGTGACAGCACATTGTGGAATGTGAGCAATAATATGAGTGAACAAGGATATGATTATACAAGGGGAAGGAAATAAGAAATTTAATGGGGAACAAGTTATAGGAAAGTTTCAAAAAGAAGAAAATGTGTTATGGAATGATCATGAAACCGCAAGCTTTATATATACTAAGGACAAAAACTAAGGGTAATGCTACTCAACACCAGAAGTCTAAACCTCAAAATGCATGCACTCGAGGGACTCCTCAGTATGGAGAACATTGATATCTGTGCAGTAACAGAAACCTGGTTTAAGGCTCCAAAGAGCACCCCAGCACTACCAGGCTATAACTCATACCATACTTTTCGGCCACAGAACCCGGACAGAAACACACAAGTCGGGGGTGTATCCATATTCATCAAGGATACCCACACCTCCAGGTTAGTGGCACAGCACAATGCCTCAGAGATCATCCATGTGCAACTAACAATGGGCAAAACTGCAATTCAAATTGTAGCTTGCTAGAGATCACCCACCATGACCAAGGACCCCCATTCCACGTTTCTGGAGACACTGGAAAGTATGAAGGTCCTACCAAACACCCTAATATTGGGTGATTTCAATTACCCAAACATTAACTGGGAAAACTATTCAAGTACTAACTCCCTTGCTCAACGCTTCCTAGAATTTATAAACTCGAATGCCTTGGATCAACTGGTCAACACCCCCACCAGAGGTGACAACATATTGGACCTGGTCATCACCAACATGGGCGACCGGTGTTCTACACCGGAGGTCAACCCCTCGCTGGTTAGATCAGACTATAGGATAATCACTCTGGATATCCACATTCCACCCCCAATCTCAATCAAGGAAACCACCATGAAAAAATTTTCAAAAGCAAACTTCACATTACTTAAGACCGAGGTGGAAAGGTTCACAGCCCCCATGCTAAAGGACAATACTGTCCAAGCTGCTGAATTCCTTACAAAGGCACTCTATGAGCACCTGCAAGAATGCATGGATTATGCTATCCCAAGCAAAACCAAGACTCAGTCCTCTAAGAAAAGGAAACCAGTCTGGTGGACCCCTGCCATAAACAAACTATACAATAGAAGGAGGAAACTAGTACAGAAAAGAGTAAAATCCCAAGAAGGAAAGACATCCCTGATCAGTATCAGCAAGAAACTATGATACCTCATAAAATCATCCAAGGCTAGCTTTGAAAGAAAAATTGCCAAGGACTCCAAAGATAACCGCAAAGTGTTCTTTAGCTATGTCAAGAACCTAAGTGGAAACTCTCAAATCTGCTCTGAGTTAGTGCAGAATGGTACAAAATACACTGAACCGAATGATATTGCCAACATTCTGGCAGACAGGTTTAGTGCAAACTTCACCCCCCCCCCCTCACCCTCTAAAGGGCCAATAACCATACCAGAAGAATGTAGAGCCCCGGCAATCACTGACACACAGGTTAAAACAGCCTTATCCAAAGCCAAAAACACAGCTTCACTAGGACCAGACAGTGTCCCAGGCTGTGTCTTACATGAACTCCAAAATGAACTAACCTCTCACCTAAGCACACTGTTCACACTCAGCCTCTCTCTACAGGCTGCATGCCCATAGAGTGGTGCACAGCAACAGTTATCCTGCTGCACAAAGGTGGAGCCACAACAGACCCTGGGAACTATCGTCCTATAAGCCTGACTAGCCTGGTCTGCAAGGCTATAGAGCGCATCATCATGGAACTCATTAACAAAGACATTGGGAACCTCCAAACATTAGACCTTACCTAGTTTGGCTTTGTTAAGGGCAGATCATGCCCCTTAAACCTGGTGGACTTCTTTGAGACAGTTACCAAGGCTTTAGATGAGGGAAAGGAGGTCCACACAACCTACCTAGACCTTGCAAAGGCTTTCGACACCATTCCCCATTCTGGTATTATAGATAACCTCACCAGCCTGAACATAAACCCCTACATCATGAGATGGGTTGCCAATTGGCTCACGGATAGAACCCACATGGGGAAAATTGCAGGCTCTAGGTCCGACTCTAAACTGGTTACAAGTGGCGTCCCCCAGGGCTCAGTCCTGGGACCCCTCCTGTTCAGTATATACTTCTCAGAGGTACAGGCAGACACAGGAGGACTATGGCTGACCACGTTTGCAGATGACTGCAAACTGGGGGCCATAACTGACTCTCCGGCTGATACAGACATCCACCAGAAGGGTCTCACTGAGAAGGATACCTGGTGTCAAAATCATGGCCTCAAGCTAAATGCCAAAAAGTGCATAGTCATCCCCTTTGGAAAAAACAAAGTGCCCATGAACTACCACATACGTGGTAGTCCCCTAAATACAGAAAATGAAATAATGGATCTGGGGGCCCAAGTAGATAGCAATCTCTCCTTTGATAATCATATTGCCAAGGTGGTTAGAAAATCCTTCTATATGGCCCACCTAATCACAAAAGGGTTCGCATCTAGAACAAAAGAGGTTATTGTGTCCCTCTATGCATCACACCCATCACTCATCATACCCACAGTACAATGCCCCATTTGGGATGTACCTTAGAAGACACCTGCAACAGCTGGAAAGACCACAGAAGTACCTCAGCAAGAGGATTACTAGCCTCAAACAGATGCCCTATGCAGCCCGACTGAAGAAACCCTAGCTGTACTCAATTGCATTCCGCCTACTCAGAGGTGATCTCTGCCTGACATACAAGGCCATGTCCAACCCAAAAATGGTGGACATGTTTCACCTAAAAAAGAAAAATCCCTGACAGTCACATGCTCTAGGGATCTAAACCTCACCATAACGATAAATAGGGATAGGTTCTTGTCCCAGAGAGTCCCCATGCTTTGGAACAGGATTCCAATCTACATTAGGCAGAGTCCCTCTCTAAAACTCTTCAAGATAAACCTTGATGAGTGGATGGGAAACAGAAAACTTACCCCGGGGATCACTGCAGTGGCTCTGCTGGACAGGGGCACTGGGAACTAATGGCTCTGCTGGACAGAGGTACAGGAAACTAATCTAAGGGGGCAGCAAAAGCCAACACATTCTGGCTAGGCTTACATATGCCCTTGGGCAGATAGCCTAGTACTTACCTATGAACCTATAAAAACTGGGCAGGATGGTGGATAGAATTTAAAAAATGTTTAAAGGAGTATATTTAGAGAAAGAAGGGCATGTTCTCAGAGAAAGTAATAATTATTAAAAATGACAGAAGAAATGATGATGGAAGAAGACAATACATAATATATTAAAAAAGAAAAAGAGCTGTATGAGAAAAATAAACCAGGTTCAAGGTTTATTAAGGAGATGACAATTTTTACTGCAAGGTACAAAGGAAGACATTTCTCAATTGTTATAGAAAAAAATGCTAAGATTCAAAAGATGATAAAAGAAGTAAAGATGAAGAGGGGAGAAGTTGTTACAAAACAGGAAGAAAATGAAAGAGAAGTTACAGATTTTATAAAGGAAAGCCATGGGGAAAAGAGGCAAGGGTAAATTTTGTGGAAGTTAGATACATTATCTAAAGTAGAAAATTAGGAATTATGTAAAAATAGTGTAGAAGAGTTAGACAGTATTCTTAAAGTAAATTAAGTTAATTTCCAGGATTGAATGAGCTAGGTTGCATATATCATAAAGGAATGGAAAGAAAACAAAAAAAAAGTGAAAATATTGAATGAATGGAAAGACAAAGGTTTTACTGGTGAGAGTATTTGTGAAGGTTTAATTAAACGTATTTGGAAGAAAAGAATAGAGAAGAGTTAAAGAAGTGGAGACCATCACCAGTGATGAATGTAGATTTTAAAATACTGATATGAATAATTCAAGCAAGACTAGAAAGAACTTTGCCCAGAATATGGAATCGAGGGGTATATGGCATTTATGGAAAACAGACGAGAGGAAATCCTTATGATAATAAAAAAGTAGTGCATATTATTAAGGGAGAAGGGAGGAGAAAGGGGTGATGTAAGAATTACAGGTTATGATGTAAAAAGGCTTATGATAATAGTGAAAGAAAACAGTTATATGATGTATTAGAACAATATGGGACTCACAAGCAGATCAGGAATGTAATAAAAACAGCATATGAACATAGTGTGGCAAGTGTAATTGAGAATGGTTGCATGAAAGGAGAAATAAAAATTCATAGGATTAAGACATGGGTGTAGGCTGAGTACCATGATATTTTCATTAATGATGAATACAGTCAAAGAGAATATATAACTGAAGGACTGGAAATGTGAAACTACTGATACAAGGAGCAAAATATGTGCAATTAGTTATGACATATGCTGATGATGTAGTAATCATAGTGAAAAATATATAGTGGTTAGATGAAGCAGCTAAAAAATGGAGGAATGGTCTAGGGTTTGATGGATTAAATATTAATAAAGAAAAAAGTGAGGATTGTGTAGAGATAGTGAAGGTGACAGGGATTTAAATATTAGGAATAACATTTGGTATGATTTGATTAAAAAAACAAGGTCAGTAGTTATTAGATGAAATTTTAAAAATGAGCAAATTATGGAGGTTGCTTAAGTTTTAATAAGATGTATCTGATAAACATAATGGTTTTCAGTAAATTAGGATAGTTGGGATCAGTTATACCATTTCCAGGTAAATGGAAAAAAAAACTTATTACAAATACTATTTAGTATTATTTGGGGTTCAAGGTTGGGTCCTGTTAAAATACATTATTTATAATAAATTGGAGAAAAGTTTAAATTGAAAAAATCCAATGGAGTTCCTAGACTTGTTATGTTTAGGAAATAATTAAATATGAAATAAAATAACAATAGCAAATATATTAGAAGTGAATTAAGAATTATGGAAAGAATTATAGAGTGGGAAAGAACCAAGGATTAAAAAGAAGGGAAAGATGAAAAATGGGGAAAAAAGATATGAAAAAAAGAAAACTGAATAGATAAGATAGAACAAGAGAGGAGACCTTGGTAACAGGAAGTCATGACAACATATTACATGGATACTTAGGGAGATAAAGATTTAAACGTGAAAAAAGAAGGAAATATATTTAAAAGATGGGAAGAAGGACAGGACTTATTATGGAGATTAATGATTACAAAGTTATCAGAAAAGGGTGAAATGGTATACAAAACTATAAGTGAAAGGAATTGTATAAGATGTGATGCGAAAGAGGCAATGTAGCATATTTTTGGAATGTCCCAGAGTTATAAAGTTGTGAAATGCACTGAGAAAATATGATTTCATGAAAATTCTTAAAGATGTTAAATTGCAGAATATTATTTACAGATATTATGAAACAGAATTGAAAGATGAAAAAGATAAGCTATGCAAGTATTTTTCAGCTTTGGGAAGCAAGCACTAAGGAAATATTGGTTAATATAGTATGCAATGCAGTTGACATTATTAAAATAAAAAGGTTGAGGGGTTGAAGTAGAAAAATGTAAGTATTATAATTTATTTGTAATGTTCTGGCAATGTTATAAGTAGGTCTAGAACATGTAAATCAATTGTTCTTTTGAGTAGTGAGGGGTTAGATTTTAACTGTATAAAACAACTGTATGATTTTAAATAAAAAAAAAACTTTTTTGCTAAGTCCCTTAGGATCTTTTACATCCTCCTGAGCTACTACTAATTCAGTCATAAATGACTTTATGAATGACAAAAACTGAGTCATGAAAACACTTATTAAAACAAGAAGATATTGGTTATGGCAAAAAGGTTGGGGTGAAGTAAAAAAAACATTTTAATTTATTTGTAATGTTTTGAAAATGTTAAAAGTATGTGTAGACTCTATTGTCCTTTTGATTAGTAAAGGGTTAGATTTTGTGTATAAAATGGCTGTACTATATTAAAAAAGAACCCATAATATTTTCACTAAATACTATGGGAAATTTTACATCTGCCCGAGCAGTCATGAGTGGCTTTATGAGTGGCAGAAAAGATCTGATTCACATTGGCACTGTAGCATTGGGGATTAAAGCCTTGACTATTCCACATCTGACCAGTTTACAAATAGCAGTAGCAGAAGCAAAATTACTGTACTGTACTGAAGCCAGGGAGAGGGGGACTCTGGACTTTTGAGTGTGTGTGTGTGTGTGTGTGTGTGTGTGTGTGTGTGTGTGTGTGTGTGTGTGTGTGTGTGTGTGTGTGTGTATGTGTGTGTGACAGCATTCAGGCATACTCCCCAGTAAAGCTATGATTATTATGATATCAGGCCACTGTGTGGAGAGGTTAAGCTGAGAAAGGTGGGAATACCAGCACATAATGAACAAATAAATTGCTTCCAACAACAAGTTTACCTCCAATAAGAAAAAAATGTCATCCCTTCATTGTGTGCTGCCATTACACGTTTAAAGAATGCCACAAAATTCAATGGCAAGATTTGTCATTAGCAAACCTATACATTAGTCCCCTGGTCTGGGAAAACACTGACTGGGCCATAGTCCTCTTGCCTTGGATGGAAATCACTGGGCCTGGATCGTAGCCCATAGGTGCAATGAATGGATAGACTGGGTGCTATGAGGGCATCCTGAGGGGATGTGTATATATATCATCATGGATCAGTGTTACCCAACTCATAAAAACAAGCCAGGATTAAAGAAACTAAAGTAAATATTTTCTTGTCAGATACTGCAAAGATAGTGCAGGAGTAAAAATGTTACCAGACTCATATTTAAAATATAGTAACTACTCACTTTTTTATCACATCTTCCAGGGCTAACTATCAACTCAACTTGGTCTCATAGGATGAAATCAGTAATATGATATTCTTTAGTGACACCAGAAATTTGAAAAAGAAAAGCTTATTATCAAGCAACAGTGAAGCAATTGCCCATCCACAGGTTACCACAAATGTACTCATAGAAAAACAGTGTGTGCAATCTTTACATTAAGTAAAGAAATATTCCATAATGCTAACAAAAAGGGAGACATTCCTTTTATGACTGCAGATATAATAACCACTGTCTTAAAAATTAAAAGCTCAAGTTCCATGGGACGAGACAACAGAAATGTTGTTTTCCTACTCAGAAACAAGGAAGACTCAACTAGCCCCCTATCAATTATATTAAATAAAATGTTAGCATGTGAACACATCTTTGACCTATGGGAAAGGAAGTAGTGATTGCAGTTCCCAAAAGATGACAGCAAGATCGGACGAAAATGATGTTAGACACATTAGCCTGATAAATATTAGATGCAAGATCATGAAGATGGTCCGAATGACATTTGTCCAAAATAACCCAGAGGACCTATTTCAGTTAGATGTGGTGTATAGGTTTGCTAATGACAGATCTTGCCTTTGAATTTTGTGGGATTCTTTAAACATGTAATGGCAGCACATAATGAATGGATGACAGTGCATGTTGCTTAACTTTATTTCTTTAGTTTTCACAGGCATGATCCCATCCACTGGCTTCCTTTCTAATCCTCAGTTGTCTATTTGTTCCCCATATTGAGCAAGATCCAACCCCATTCATTACCCTGGCAGGGAGAGTACCCTAGAGCCCATTTGTTCCCCAGACAGGGTGGGTTATCTAGAGCCAATTCATTCCCTGGGCAGGCTGAGTGCCCTAAAGCCCATTCTTCCCCAGGCAAAGTGAATTCTCCAGAGCCCATTCATTCCCCTGGTAGGGTGAGTACCTTAAAGCTCATTCACTCCCCAGGTAAGGTGAGTGTTCTAGAATCCATTCATTCTTTCTCTGAAGTGATAATCTCATTAGCCCATTCTTTCATTCCCTGCAGGTAGGAGATAGCAGTTAGGTAGTGGGGTAGTCTGTTAAGTCGTGTGGACCCTTCATCCCATGTTCCAGCCCTACCCCTCACCTTCGGTGATTGATATATTTGCATATGCTGCTGCACATAGTGTACATATGCATGCCTCCATACCCCTGAGGCTAACTACTATGGCTTATCTGAGACATAAGCACATGACTTAAAACTGCTTTAAAAGTAAAACTGGTGGTGCTCTCTAACTAGATCCTCTGGCCAAACACAGTTTTCTCACCACTGCAAATGTAAACTTTACATCTTGGGTCACAAGTGAGCAAGAATTACAACCAAATGTAAAACAGTGCTACACTGCCTACCTCCCTTAAGGATAGACAAGCAAATGCTGGCCACTAATTTCCATCCTTTCTGCCTGGTGTGTCCAGGTTCCTGTTTCGCTAGCTGAACATGGTTAATCTGGGACACAATCAGGTTTTACCCTTCTGTGTCACAGAACTGGGCCACATGCATTCTGCTTTATCATTCTCTTGCTAATAATTTTGATAATATTTCACAGAAGAGAAAAACTGACAAATTAAAAACTTTTATTATCAGCCCCATGTATAAGTCATTGAGTTAAACAGTGGTCAAGCAAAAAGGATTCAACAATTCTGGGTTGTGAGTTACCTGTCTATCCCAACAGGGTTTATTATTTGTGCCCCACAGGGCTATATACTAGGATCGCTTCTTTATGGACTATTCTTCTCAAAAATAAAAGTGGGAAATTGACTATGAATTATCATATCTGATGACGTTTGCAAAGTTGTAACATAACTACTTTAGTAAAAATGCTTAGGTTTTCCAAGATGGTCTATAAAATGCATACCTGATACAGTAGTAATCAGTCACATTTAATGTCACTAAATGTAGCATTGTGAGATTGGGCAAAAGGGGCATAAATTACTTTTACAAAATAAATGGTCACATTATTAAAACTCGCACCATTATTAAAGTTCTATGGACAATAGAAGACAGGAATTTAATTTTCACCAATCAGAAAAGCATTTATTCTATTGTTCTTAACCTAAAGGATATGTTTACTTGTGTATCCTGTGCAAAATGTTGCTTTAACACTATTCAAATACATTTGCAACTTTCTTTTTATGACAATAAAGATTTCAAGTCTTAAAAAGATAGTGAGTGAAGGCAGAAAAGAAAATGTTAACGACTCCATTTTTGCTCAGAGTGGAACTTGAATTCTGTTAAAGGCAGAATTCATGATCAGACATGATAACTGGAAAGAGTCCAGGTTCTTTACATGACCATGGTGCAATGAATGGACAATGGTAACTAAGTGCAGTAGACATTAAAATGTGTTCTTTTAGCGCTCATCCCTGTTGGTTAAAATGCACTCCATATTTGTGTGATTAGCTGCATGACAGTTCAGCCTGTCAGTGGTCTTCATTTTCTGTATTAGCTTGTTTTGTTTACTACTATGAAGGTTGTTTAAGGGCAGAAGACACATTATGGACTGTTATTTATGTTGTGGCAGATATCCATAACAGAACACTGTAAGAAATACAATTTTTTTTTCTAGCAGTAAACCACCAAGTTCAACTTTGTCTCTATTAAACCACTGTGAGTCACCAGCCACAGAGGAAAAATTGTTAGCCTTTAGCCATATTTCAGAAAAGATAAGACTATCAGGCAAGTACTAGGTATTCAGGCCTGCAGGTCATCAGATTAATTCCTCATAATCTCCACAGATGTACAGGCTGTGTGTGTACTAGAACAGGGATGTAAGGACTTGCAAGAACTTGGAAAGTGATGGGAATATGACATAACTAGATCTCTTTTTTTTTCTAGCGCTGTCATCTAAGTGGAGCTGAAGGTGGGCTTAGTGCTGGGGATGTGATAACATATCCTCATATTATCATTTTGGGTAAGTCATGTCATTCAAAAGGGGCATTTCATGAGAATTTATTGTTTACTTACAAATAAAATTAATTTTGGAATTCATGACTATTTACATCTTTGTGAAATGTGTTGGATACATTAGTAGTTAGAAACAAAGCATGAACAGAATGTTGCCAGATCTGTAACAGGCTGTAGCATCTAATGCTGAGAGGAGCTACAAAAATTTAATGTGATTCCTTGAATTGAAGGGTGAATGAGAAGGAAGCCTATGTCAGCAGATTAGTACTCTGAGAATGATGCCAGTGGCAATAGGGGATATAAGTGCTTGAATCTCTGAGGTGATTGGCTCATGGAGAGACAGGAAGAAGCAGATACTTATTACAATTTATTGCCCTCTCACTGTATTCCATTGAGACAGAATACTGAGTGCCAATCTAAACCATCTTGCTCTTTTAAAATTAGTGGCTTTCCCCTTAGACTGTGAAAGCTCAAGTTGCCCCTCTCTGAAATCTTCTAATCTGCTTAGTGCACACTGCAGTTCATAGGATATTAACCTATTTGTTTTCCATCTTACCTTTAAAATCTGAAACATCTGAGAAGACTACCAATCATTGGAGAGCCCACATCCCACTTCTCCGAATTAATTTTGGGATCAGTGCTTCTGCTGTTTTGTTCTTAATGACAGAAGGAGCAAAGGAGCATTTTTTCATCAAAACTGCTCATCACCAAAAAGCATGATAATTGATTCATAGGAACTAGCTTAGAATTTGTGCTACTGTTTTGCTACTGGGGAAAGAAGGATCAGAAGGTCATTGATTCCTGACCGTCTTTTATTGGGCAGTGTATGTCTGTGTTGGACCTTCCTGATTGGTCTGTTTACTATTTAAGGCCTCTACCAGGAAAAAGCTACAACCAGCCTACTTATCGCTGCATCATCTGGGACAAGACTGCTGATCACCAAAGAGCCTGTGGCTGCTGTTTTGCATCTGGTGAGAGAAGAAGCAAAGGCACATTGTATCCAGCAGCATGAAGTTGTGGTGAGACCAGCACTAGTAGTAGCTGAGCTTGGCAAAGCTAATTCTTTCTTTTCAAAAAGTACTATTTCATTCGCTACTGTCTTACCTAACTTCAGAGTATCTCCCTGAATACTTCATCCATAAATTGTCAGGGTCTACTTCAATAGTTTCCCTCAAGTATCTAAGTACTACTCAAACCAATTCCTCTACCATCTGGCAACATGACTCAACAGTCTGCTGTCACCCCATCTGTGGCTAGACTGATAATTGAATTAGATGTCTAAGACAGTGTTGCAACTGGCTTATACTTGCTGACTGCTCACTACTTCTACCAGGTGGTAGTACAGCCTGTGAGAGAAGTTACTTCTACCAGGTGGTAGAACAGCCTGTGAGAGGAATTACTTTTACCAGGTGGTAGTATAGCCTGTGAGAGGAGTTACTTTTACCAGGTGGTAGTACAGCCTGTGAGAGGAGTTACTTCTACCAGGTGGTAGTACAGCCTGTGAGAGGAGTAAATATTTAAGAAACATGAAGGCAATCATTTCACATCAGCCCACTGTTGCTAAGCATCATACCTCCACAACACCACACCAGTCACAATATACTACTACTCCTAGATCTCACTGTAAGGTCTACCAGCCTGAAGCACTAAGCAACACCTACTACTTCTCCTCTCACACAAACTGCAAATCTACAGCTCACCCAAGAGTCATCAGGAAAGCAGGAATAAGCCCATAAGGCACTCTAAATCTGCTTTCACACAGTGAAATATTTTAGTCATAGGTGACTCTATAGTTAGGCATATAGACTCCACCCTCTCCAGACTGGACAAGAACAGGGTGATTGTAATCTACTTGTCCAGTGACAGCATCTGTGATGTTACAAGGGCTCTAAGGTCCCTTAAGCTAGGCAAATATAACTATGAACTAGTGATGGCCTATGTAGGAGTGAATGACCTGAAGCACTTCATCCAGAGGGACATGGAGAAAGACATGATGGAACTTTGTATACCTGTGCTAGAAGCAGAAAAGACTCTGGTCTTGAGAAGTAGCTTGCCTATAGGTTCATAGATTCATAGGTGTTTACTAAGCTAACTACCACAAGGGCCTTTTAAAGCCTAGCCATGCATCCCAAATCTATGACAAGTTCTAATACCCTTGATAAGTGTAAGCATGGGCCTGGGAGATTAACCATTTAGAAGTTACCTGTGTCCATTAGAGACATAGGTGCCAAACGAGGGATGAATTTCCAGTTTCCCATTCAATTGTTCAAGTTGCACTTGAATTGGGTTATCAACAATGAAGCCTAGATACAAAGACAATTGGTTTTAACAATTGGCTAAGTAGTTGGAGTCATTCTGAGGGGATCCAGTGTGTGTGTCACAATGGGATGGTATGATAGATAAGATGTCATACCATGGCTTCCACATAATGGTTAGAGCCTTTGCGGCCCTATAGTGGCTTTTGTAGGCAGAGTGCCCCTATTGGACATTCCTACATACAATACTCAAAGTCAAATTTAGACAACATTCAAAGTGACTCTATTCAATGCTAGGAGTCTAAATAGATGCTACAACTTCAGGACCACCTGCAACTTTAACATATTCATATTTGTGTAGTTACAGAGACATGATTTCAGTGCAACGGCAGCCCTCCCTCTTTATCAGGGTTTGACACGTACCATGCTTTCAGACACCTGAACAACTGTTGGGAGTCTCTGTATCTGTTAGAAACACCATTACTTCACATCAGGTTACCCACAACCCTAATTTGAAGCACCTGGAATTCTAAATCACTCTTAACCAGTCCCACTATTACTTCTTCTCCAGATGCAGATCCCCATCAGTGTCACCCAAAGATCACAGATATTACCTCAACACCACTGAGGCATTAAATATAAAACCAAGTCCATTCTTACTAGAGGACTTTAAAGCATTGACTAGCAAACTTATATCTCTAAAAATGGGGTTCAGGCACCTAGGCAGTGAGACATTTCCCCTCCCCTATGGTACATTTGACTGGGGACAGATGGCTGAAATTACATTCAGCTGCAGAGAAATATGGCTGTTTGCAAATTCCCTGTGGGCAAAGAGAAGAATGTGTTGCCATACCTACAACTTCAATAACCAAATGCACAGGGGGAAAACAATGTCCATGGTCCCCAGGGGAACATGAGACAGCAGGTAATATGACAGGCATAAGCAGCAGGTAGGCCAGATGGCATGTCAGTGGCAGTAAAAATGCAGTGCACAATGGGCAGTGCCTTTATAAGCAGTCTGTGTGGACCACTACCCTCTTCACAGTGTCTAGGGAACATTACCTAAAATGCATACTGGAGCATAAATGGGACTACAGAACCAGGCAGGATTTTCTGCACGCTGTAGCACACTTCTATATGACTTAGTCACACACGTATGTACTGTACACTAAGCACAACAATCATTACTTCTTCTGCCTCCATGCATTTGGTTATTAAAGCTGTGGGCATGGCAGTATGTGCTTCTCTTTGCCCACAGGGAATTTACAAACAGCCATATTTCTCTGCAGCTGAATATCACTTCAGCCATGTGGCCCCAGCCAAAATGTACCACAGGGAGATGTCTCGCTGCCTAGGTGCCTGAACCCCTAAAAATGGTTTTGTTCAGTGTTTCCAACACTACATTAATTTCAGTGCATTGGAGCAAACTGTAACTGACTAGATGCTCTAATATCCTTGCCCTTGTCCTTATCAACTGAAACCCACCTGCACTCCATCTCACTCTCCTCATCCCTAGTTAAATCTGACCACAGATCAGTCATCTTCTTTATCAGGCCTAGTGGTACCACCCCACCACCAAAAGAGACTATCTTTAGGGATTTCTCCAAGGCAAACCTGCTTTAGCTTGTAGAAAACCTGTGCATAATTCCCAACAATCCCTTGCAAATGGAACCAATTGAGAGGGTTGTTGCATTCACCTCTGACTTCTACTAACACCTGGGCAGCTGCATAGAAAAGTCAGTACCCATCTTCCCTAAATATAATGGTACATTTAGGAATAAGCCTCTCTGTTGGAACTTCTTTATTAATAAAATGTTGCAAGACATTCCCATCTTCCTACCTAAAGTTTTCACTGAAACATGCCAGCAAGGAATATAAAAACACAATTATAAAATGTAAAGCAGAATATGAAAATTAAGGTTGCTACACATTCCCAAGGAATCTATAAAACCTTCTGCGGTTATATCAGAAAATTAAGGAATAATGTCCAACAGTGCACTGAGCTTCTCCAAAATAATATCACCTATTCAGACCCCAAGGATATAGTTAATATATTATTAGACAACCTTAGTGCCAACTTTGCCCCTCCTATCAACATTATTGCCCCCAATGTCACTGAGAATTTAACTTCCCCTGAAATCACTTTGGAACAAGTCTTAGAATCCATTTCAAAGGCTAAAAATAATACTTTCATGGGCCAGCTCAATATTCCAGGTTGCATTCTTAACAGTACCAAGTATCACTGTCTGAGCCGCTACTCAAACTGTTTGACTTCAGCCTGTTTACAGGGTTTGTTCCTGATCCCTGGAGAACAGTGACTGTGAGTCCCCTACACAAGGGTGGGTCTTTTCCAGACCCAGGTAATTATAGACCTTTTAGCTACACCAGGCTTATGTGCAAAGCGATGGAATGTGTCATAGAAGAACTCACTTATACAGACATAGGCAACCTTACTTATCTAGATCCCAATCAGTTTGGTTTTGTCCTGTCTTCTGAACCTAGTAAGCTTCTTTGAAACAGTTAACAGGATTTTGGACAGTGGTCATTCTGTGCACACTGCTTAACTTGACCTGGACACTTTTTAATTAATTTTTTATTTGGTTTTAAAACAATAGATAAATCAATTATAAAACAAACTAGTATTTACATAGGTCCACAGTTGATCAATACATCAAAGATATACATATCAACAACAATTAACATGTTTCAAGCAAGTCTTTAAGTTTAAGCCAATATTTATATGAATGTGTAATATTAGAAGTTTTCATCTTTATAGTATGCAATTCAGTACTGCAAACAATTTTTGCCATACTAATAAATTCAACACTAGAGGAGGTTCCAATTTTTAGTAATTACTTTTCTGGCTATAGCAAGAATAGAACAAAGGAAGAGGCACTTGGCCTTTTGTAATTATCTCAGGAATCAGAGCATTAACTAAAACTAAAGCTTTAGCAAGATTATATCTATCTGACCATAGAGCTTAAAGGAAGTTACTAATTTATTTAACATTTGTTTACTGGGAAAGTCCAACTGGGACAGAGACGATTTTCAGTGGAGGGCCGGAGAGGAACACTCAGATGCACGTTTTTAGAATGTGGAAGAAAATCAGAGCACCTGGAGGAAACTCATGCAAATGAAGGGAGAACATGCATACTCTGCACAGAAGGCACCCCAGCCAAAAATCAAACCAGATAACATCTTGCTGTGAAGTGCCAACACTTACCGCTGCAAAACTTTCTTTCCAAAAAGGGGAGATGGCATCACAATCATATAACATATGCATCCAAACAGCTATTATTTCAGAATCACAACTCAAGCATTTAATTCTATTTGATTTATACATAATTCTAATTTTGTTAGGAGTGACAAAAGCTCTGTGTAAGAGTTTCCAAATGAAAATTTTCCAGTATAATAAAGACGTGGTTCTATTTCCAGACTTTAATATTATTTTCTTGTACTTTTCAGAGAAGTCTTCATTACTAATTTTTGAGTAGTTCCAATAGGAATTCTCTAAATATGTGAAATCTAACTTAAGAATTTTAGAAATTTGTGACAAATATAATTTATTTTTCATTGCATTATTACTTATATTTATTAAGAATTCCAATAACTTTGGGGACAATTTCTTATCTAGGTTAAATATCTTATTTATCTCTGTGTTCTCAAAGTATGTAAATATTTGTAAAATTAACCAGTTCTCAGAATCTTGATTGCATTTGTTTTTTTAATTTTTCAACAGTATATATATATATATA
Organism: Protopterus annectens; assembly: GCF_019279795.1. Lineage (NCBI taxonomy): Eukaryota > Metazoa > Chordata > Ceratodontiformes > Protopteridae > Protopterus > Protopterus annectens. The sequence continues at coordinate 689,268,987 of NC_056747.1, read as the reverse complement.
TATATATATATATATATATATATATATATATATATATATATATATATCAATACCATTTCAGAATTGATGCCAATAAATTAAGGTACTTTGTTGTCTCAATACTAACATTTTGTTGAAGCTATGAATTTCTAAGATGGAAACATATTAAATATTAAGTCTTTAATACATTGGTTAGACTATGTGAACTATTGGAAAGAGGAAATTATGTTATTTAAATAGAGAATTTTAGAAGAAGGTGTAATTCCATTTACACAAAAATCTTTTAATAACCAGATAAAACTATTGGGGACCATTTGTTTATGACTGGTTGTGATATATTTATTTATTAAAATATTTCTTGATGTATTTGTTTCCATTTTGAATCATAAGATGAATTTATCCACAACGCTACAACATTTACAATTGCTGAAGTAGCATACAATTGAATATTGGGGAATCCTATTCAACCATTATCGCAACCTTTTCTATTCCAATCAAAGGAAACTCTTCGTTTATTAGGATGCCAAAACAATTAAGTATAATATTATTTATCTTCATCAGTTTTGTTTGGTGGAGATAGTACTAAAGATTGTAAGAAAAGAAATATTTTAGAGAGAATTACCGTCATGATAAACATTAATCGTACTTCCATGATAAAGAAGACTTTGTCCAATTTATGATTAAATGTAAAATTGTATTAGAAACCTGTTGAAAGTTTGTATCATTTCTTTACAATTAGACATAATGGTTATACCAAAGTATTTCATTTGATTGCTATTCCAATTGAAGTTAGAATTTTTTTTATTAATTAACAATGCACTTGTTTTCACTTCTTTTATTACGATTAAATCTTCAGTTTGAGATTTCTTCAAACTAACTCATAAAACTAAGTGTATGTTCTAATGAATTTTCTATATTTTCTATTATTAGTAAAATATTATCAGCAAAGAGCTGAATCTTTAGTTCAAAATCATCTTTTATTTTGATACCATTAATGTTCTTATTGGATCTAATGCCATTAGCAAAGGGTTCTATAGCCAATGCAAAAAGTAAAGGTGATAATGGTCACAATCTTTTGTGTCTTTTTGTAATTTAAAGGAATTAGAAAGAAATAACCTATATTACCGTAAGCACAAGAGTTATTGTATAACTTAGAAATTAATGCAATTAGCTCAGGTGAGAAGTTATACAATTTAAGTGTTTTAAATTGATACTACCATTTAACTAAGTCAAAAGCCTTATCTAAAAGAAAAATCTGTCAAGGCTTTCCATTATGTGATTCCTTAAACCTCTTGTATTAGAGGCAACATGGGATATATGTAAATGACCCTTTAAGGACATCAGGTGTTTCAGCTATATGGTAATTCTGAATGTCCATGACGTTTTTCTTTTTAATTCTATTTATGGACACATTTAGGCCAATAAAGCCAAACCCCATATATAAAAGAATCAGACTATAACATTTTAAAAATGGAACTAGTAACCATTTGAAGTAGGAAAATAAATAAATGATTTACTTTGTAAAAGGGAATATTCAGCAGCTCTTCATAAGTATTCAAGCACTTCTTTAAGATTTCATAACTATGAAATACATTGATTTTCATTTGTCCTTCAGTTTTTTACCATTTTTGTCTTTTATTAACCAACCTTCTCTTTGCTGTATATCTCTTCAAAGAAGTTGATAGATTTCAATTCATTTATTCTGTTTTTTTTTCTAGGATTTTATTTTTCTGTATAAAGTCCATTGCAGCTTCCAAGGTGTTAAAAATGTTCTTTCCTTCTCGAAGGTGAATCCTTATTTTCACTTCGCTGGAAACAAGATTTTTGCTTTAATATTGTTTTTCTTTAAGGTTTTAACAAGTGGCACACATGCTTTTGTCTTTGACATCACTAATGTTGAATAGTTGGTCTCAAATTTTATATTATACAATGACTGGCCATTAATATTCAAAAATGAGCACTCTGGCCAGCCCAACCATTGTGCCCATTGTAAATCCAAGAATATACCAACAGAAAATGGTCCGGTCACCTGGACTTTTTCCCATTAGTATATCTCCTAATTTTTTTTTTAACTTTTCTTTCTTTCTTTGCCCCAAAAAAGAAAACAAAAGACCTGAAATGAATGAGGGAGATATTGTAGACAAAAATAACAGGATAATCAGGTATGTTCTGCAAAAATTAAATAAACTTACCTGATTATCCTTTTAATTTGTCTGTCCTGGCTCTCCCAAATGTAAAATATCTCCCGATTTCTTTTTTTATTTTCAATTAAAAAAAAAAAAAAAAAAGCAATGGAGATCTTCCAATCTCTGTTGCTACCTCTGCACAGCACTGATGTACTGTGTAAGCATGGGAACACAAGTCCCATATGCATGTGTAGTACATCAGAAAAAGCCCCAGGATACCATAAAACTGGGGTAAGGGCAGCATGGATGCATTATAGAAAGACATTATTTAAGAAAAGTAACTATTTTTTCTTAAATAATGTTAATGTATAACAGCAATAATCCACGGCACAGTGTGGGCAATGCTAAATTTACCCACGGTTGGCTTTGTTTCACCCTTGTGACCAAACCACACCAACTGTGGGTAAATCCAGCATTACCCACACCCAGCCATGGGTTATTGCTTAAGTATTTTCTTTAATTTTAACTGGATAATTAGTCTATGCAGCTTTTAAGACAATCCTTATCTTGACTTGAGAAAAATCGTATGATCACTAACCTTGATGGTGTTTTTTGTTTTAAAGAGGAGTTATAAAATTATGTAAGTGCCATTTTGAGGCCAAAGGAAGAAGCTTCAGCCAGGTTCAAAGTTTTAGGCAGCCATGTATTAAGGAATTGAAACATGCTTTCTCCTTGTTCTTTTTCAGGAATCCTGTAAATTCTGATGTTATTCCTTGTAGATATGTTATCTAAGTCTTCTACTTTTTCTTGGAATAAGTTGTTTTATTTTGGGTCCCTATCAGCATCTTGAACGCTGACAATATCGAATTTGATATTGTCGCATCGAGAATGCCGAATGGGCAGAACGTCGAACGGGCAAACAGAAATCTCTGTAAGGGGAGATTTCCATTTACCTCAATGTAGTGTGGTCTCATAGTTGGTATATTTAAGTAGTGGGGGGTGTAGGGGGTGCAGAGGGGCTTGCCTCCCTGCCTACACCCTTTAGTTTTTTTTTTGTTGTTGATTTTTTTATTCTCTGCATTCGAAAATTGGATAGTTCGATCATGTCAGTTCAACATTTAGTGATTCAAACTATTCAGTTTTTGAAATGCTGACATAGACCCTTTTATTTCAGAAGAAATGTAATGTTTTTTCTCATTTTCAAGTAATCTTCTTTCAAAATCAGACATTGCCTCTTCTATACTCGAGATTTGTGATGATTGCTGTTTAAAAGATTCACTCAGCACTTCAATTTGTTTTTTTACACTCCTCTTTAAAATTGTCCATTTTGCTTTCTAATTTATCTATTTTTACAGCTGATTCACTGATGTTAGTATAGCCTGTATGTCTATATCACAGTACTGTCCTGTACACTGGGCTCATTCTGAGACAGTTCTTTTTAGTTTTCTTGACAGCGAAAGCAATTAAGAGAGTTTCAAACTTTTTATTTTTTGTAGTAAATCTTTCAACAGAGGTTCAACTATAAATACATCAAGTTTTGAAACATGCTATTTGAGTTATTTAGTAAAAATCCTGTCAGAGATGTTAAAATGAAGCATTGCTAAAACAGTGCTGTTAACTGCTTGCTATCTTGGCCACATTCCTGGACAAGGCTTTTTACACTATCCCACATGCTATTATTGAAAAATTGTCCTGCACAAAAGCTCTACAACTAATAAATCTAAGTACAGCAAACAATCCAAATATAAAAGAGCACGCTGAACTTGTAGAAACGCTATTTAATAAAACAGAACAGAGCTTTCTGGAAAAAACAAATCTTTTCATCAGTGTATAAAACATCATATCAAAACTTTCTTTTAAATAGGGAAACATATAAAATCACATGGTGTAACCCCCTAGAAAAAATGCAGACATAATTAAAAGACAATTAACACATCAGATACATTTGATACAGTATTGAAGTGTCCACACAATAATGGCTTACTTAGTTTTAACCTTAAAACTGGTTTTATTGTATCCATTGTGTTTAAACCAAGAAATAAATCAGCATTCAGATGTAGATCCATTCATATTCCATGAATTCCAACTTATTATGACCACCTCCTCTTATTTTTTTACCAAAGTTTGCATCACTCTAAACCTGTATGTATGATCTGAACCACTATCTAATATGTGTTTAGCTAGAGGTATTGTTAATACATTTCTTCTAATATCAGAATGATGCTCAATTATATGGTTCCTTATCCTCCTAGTTGACTTTCCTACATAAAACGAGGGACAACAAGTACAGGTCACTAAGTACACTATGAAAGTTGTATTACATGTAGCGGATGGTTTAAATAAGTAGTTATTTTTAGTTACTCGATGAATAAACTCACTTTCTTGGCTTATAAATTTACAACTGGATCAATTTAGACATGGAACAGTCCTTTTCTTGTTAAAATGTATATGGGGAATAGTTAGCTTCATATCCTTATAGCAGAAATGTTGTTTTAAATTCCTACAATTTCTGAAAGCGAATTGGAGCCTGTTATTAATATACTTATCTGTTTCTGGCATTGCTTGCAGTATAACCCAATTCTTAGCAATAACATCCATTATAACATGTGAAGCTCTGCTATAAGTCATAGAATATCTGAGCTCTGAATTTTGCCTATTGCTGATTCTATTTGTCCCATCTATTAAGTTAGGAAAAAAAGATTTAGCATTATTCTCTCTTTCATCCAAACCTTCTCTTTTTATACTTTCCAAAAGACATTAATCATAACCTCTTATTTTAAAGTCACATAACATCTCAGTCATCTGACAAAGACATCTAGCCATATCAGTATTGTTTATACTAACGCTCAAGAGATGACTTTTGACAATACCCCTAAATATGCGCCCAGGGTGCATACTCTTCCAATGTAAATACCTATTCACCTGCACAGCTTTTTTGTATATGGTATTATCAGTTCTATCCCCATTTTTAATTATAGATGCATCTAGAAATTGTATGCTATCCTTAGAATAGTTCATTTTGAATTTCAAAAATTCAGTAGTGGTATCCAAATAAGAGACAAAGTTAAGTAATTCCTGTTCATTTCCATCCCATATTAAAAAGACATAATCCACAAATCTCTTAAAGAATGTAATCTCGTTATAATACCATAATTCATCATTAAAGATAAATTCAGATTCCCATCTTATGTAGGAAAGTCAGCTAGGAGGTTAAGGGACCATATAACTGAGCATCATTCTGATATTAGAAGAAAAGTATTAACCAAACTCTTGCTAAACACGTATTAGATAGTGGTTCAGATCATACATACAGGTTTAGAGTGATGCAGACTTTGGTAAAAAATATAAGAGGAGGTGATCATAATAACAAGTTGGAATTAATGGAATATGAATAGATTTTATGTTTGAATGCTGTTTCTTTTCCTGGATTAAACACAATGGATACAATAAAACTAGTTTTAAGGTTAAAGCAAATGTTTTTTAAGTAAGCCATTATTGTGTGGATACTTTAATAATGTATCAAATGTATTTGATGTGTTGATTGTGTTTTAATTATGTCTGTATGTTTATTGTTGGGTTTACACCATGTGATTTTATTTGTTTCACTATTTAAAAGAAAGTTTGATATGCTGTTTTATACACTGATGAAGGGATTTGTTTTTCCCAAAAGCTCTGTTCTGCTTTATTAAATAGTGTTTCTACAAGGTCAGCATGTTCTTTTATATTATAGAAAAATTGGACAAGCTTAATATAAATCCTTACATTCTCTACGGCATTGCAAATTGAATATCCAGTAGATACCAAGATGTGAAAGTTGCAGGTTTGCTCTCTGAACATAAAATTGTAACTAGTGGGGTGCCACAGGGATCAGTCTAGGCCCTCTTCTGTTTGCAATTTATTTTACAGACATCCAACCAAAATCCCAGAAGTGTGGTTGGCCAAGTTTTTCTGACTGCCAACTGCATTGTTTGCATTTTTCAGCTGGATCAGCGGCATTGCTATGTTGTGGGTGTACTGCAGGTTTAAAAGAAGCATGTTTTCTTTAGCACTGTGGAAAAGTTGTCCTTTTTGTGGTGTAGAGCATTTTCAAGTTGTTTTCACTTAAGGTTGCATTAGTATTCTATGGATATATTTCATGCTGTGGTCTGCTAACTCCTTATTCTGCTAGAGTGCGTTCTTTAGAACAGATAATCAGTTTTACTTGTGTTATGAACAAACATCAGACCACGTAACCTTACCTATGTTAAACAGGAGGAATTGCTCAATATCATTACAAGCCCAATAAGAATTTTCCTGGAATTACAAGAATGCATGCCCTTTCATCAGTCATAAAAGCTCAACTCAATCTTTAACAACTGCAGCTTTATTTTAGTCATAGCTTTCTCCTTTTCTTTTTCTTTTTTTATTCCCACTGCAGCTGTCTGCCATCAGCCTTAATCCAGAACCCCTCCTTCGTCACCTGCTTCACATTTCTCAACAACTGCCCAACTTATCCACTCAGACTGAAGCCCCATGAACAGGAAAACATTAAGGCAAACAGTCAGGTGAAGTGTGCACAAAAGAGGTCAGGATATTTTAATAGAGTGTCTTACCAAATGTCCCATCCAGATCCCAATGTGCATTGCATATGTGTCTGCCTCTGGATCAGTGTCACTGGTTTGCACCAATGACTGCTAGTCCTTGATCTGTATTAACACCTGGTTTTCAGTCTTCTGAGGTATAAATCAAAGGACTAAAATTCCACTAAAAATTGTTCCAACAAAAGAATGTCATCAATTGCAGTTATTACACACTGCAATTTGAACACATCTAAATGATACCTCTCAAGTGTACAGATTTTGGCCTCATATTTGTAGTCCGTTGTTCATAAAATGGTGTTTTTTTGGAAAATTAGTGGTAAATCATTAACAGTTGAAGTTAGAAAATGACAGACATTTGCATTTCAGACTTCATGTCCTTCAGAAAATTAATGCTAATACAAAACCTGTTACTCTGTCAACTTTCTAAGTTTAAAACAAATCCAAGGCTGAAGGTCGCAAGTAGCAACTGTTTTATTTAGTAAAACCAAAACAAAAAAATACATATATGTTAAGCGCTTTTGTCCCTTGTAGGAACTTCATCAGAATATAAAAACAGTTAAGATACAAAACTTTTATACAAACACCCATGAGCAGTGACAACAATTTCTTTGATGTTTCAAGAGTGAGTGTCTCCAACCATTCTTAGGCAAAGTAGCATCTCTGGGTGATGCTACTTTGCCTAAGAATGGTTGGAGACAAAGGAATTGGTGTCATTGCTTTTGTTCCTATAAGGGACGAAAGTGCTTAATATGTATGTATTTTTTGTTTTGGTTTTAAGTGGTTTTACTAAATAAAACAGTTGCTGCTCGTGACCTTCAGCCTTGGATTTGTTTTGGTTTTAGAGCCTTTTGGATTTTATGTTTTACCAACTTTCTAAGTTTGTAAAAGCAATATTTTAAAATTGTCCCTGTTTTTGGGCCTTTGCCCCACTTTTATTTATGGCTTTGTCCAGATTTCTTGCTCTAAGAGGTTGAGATGTATGATCTAAATCCATTTGTTGTATTATAGCTAGCAACAGCAGCTGTTGGGAATAAGTCTTGTTTCATTAAATAAAGGCAGAGCACTATCTGCTAAGTGAATTAATTCACTGTTTTTTATCTGATAGTTTAAAAGACTAGTAACTGCTACATTTGTAGTTAAAAGAAACCCTGAGGAAGAAGCCATTCATCAACTGTCTTGTATTTTGCTGCCAGATAAATATATTTTTTTCTAAATGCGTTATTGTATTACTACCAATGTTTGTTTCTTGACATTACTATGTACAGGAGTATATACAACTTTTACCTTAAATTGTGTTAGTCATGAATGTAGGAATCTTGTTATGTAAAGCTGACCTGCAGAAGTATCTTCATTTTAACACCTCAGGAATCATTCAACATTCTGTCATCTTGTGGTTGTCAGTGAATCACTTTAAGGAAGACACAAATATTTTTTGCTATAATATATTTCCAGGCTTATGGCATCATATTATCAGTTTTTTGTTACAGTCATTTCCAGTTGCCATCCACGATTTTGCTGAATAGTTATTTTTGCACTTTAGTCACTTTTCTGGCCTTTTCTGCTGTGTGGTTTACAGGTAATTATCATCTGCTTAATGACCTCACCCATTTTACCTCATTTACTAACTTCTTTGTTTTAAATATACAAATGCTCTGACATTCTGCACAGTAAGGAAGCGCCATCTACTGTGGCTATAGTTGTACCTGTACTACCACTAATATTCTCCAGTGGGTGGGTTTAGCATAATGGTTAAGGTCTTTACCTCATAGACACAAGGTTTGATTCTGACCTCAGGTTATTGGTTGGGCTTAAAATGGCCCTTCAGAACAGTTAGTCTAGCAATGAATTATGAACCTAATATGTACCTGTGTGTAACAATAGCTTCACAAGGGTGAATTCATTATCATTTTTCTGTGCACTCAAAGTGTGATGCAAGTGAATTTTAAGTTATGCCCACTGTCATTTGCAATAAGCAGTAAAGCATTTTTCCTGTTTGATGTTTTGTTTCACTTTAGTCTTCTGTTTTTTTTTCATTCTCCTGTATGCTCATTTTTGTTTGAATATAAGTCGTTTTCATTCTGATTCTGCACCTCTGTTTAAATCTATTTAATGTACTTTTCCTATTACACCATGTTTACTTGTTTTTTTTCTTATCTCTCTCTTATACTATTACAAGTTAATTCTTTTCATTTCCATTTACTAAATTCCTTTTCCTTTTATATTTTATAGTGATCATGCCCATCATGGAATACAGTACATGGAATATAAATAAATAAATGCCCCCTTTGGAATGTATCTTACTAAACATATAAAGCAGTTGGGAGCGCCCAACGTTTCCTGAGAAAAAAGATTATGGGCCTAAAGGACATGAGCTACCAAGAAAGGCCTGAGGTCTTGTCATGCATTCAGTGTCCTATATACTCCTTAGGGGTGAACCATGCCTTGTCACTGGGCCATTAGGGATCTGGCAGTCCAAGATCTTTTATTTCTCCACAAATCAAACAAGCCAGTGCACACTGAAGCCAAAGAACTGAACCTGCTTCAGCAATAAACCAATCACAGTGGAAAGACTGATTTGTCACACAAGAACTACCCCTTCTACTGCTCCAGATTAATCAGTGTGCCGCACTATCTTTTTTATGAAAGAATTAGGCAATTAGATGTGCTTCATAAATTCACCTCCCACATGACTGGTCTATCCATTCTTGAAGAATGGTGGGTAATGCCACAATGTGAATGGCCGGATGGCCCAGTCGCCTTGTAAATCCAATGAGTCTCTGATTTAACTTTCTGCTTGCATGTCTTTACATAATCATTGGTTTTCACCTTTCTTTCTTATTTAGTTCTAAAACTTTGCTTGCATTCATATAGAGTTTTTCATTTAAGACTTCATTTTTTTCTTCTCTTGTTGTTTTAGCAGTTTTAGGGTAGCCTGTCTAATGTGTTCACTTGCTTTTTGTCTACACTTCTTTTGTTAATTTTTATATATTTTAGTTAATGAATGTCATTTTATTTGCTCCACAGCTGCTCTACTGAAATATATGTTACTTTTCTTGTCAATGACCTTGAAAGTCTTTGGTTGCTCGCTCCATGCCTCTATTTATATTGTCATTTTTAACTTCCCATAGCTGTCTCGAGCAGTAAGAATGCTACACTTAATTAAGATATTTGATGATAGGCTTGATTTGAAACTGTGAAAGTATTTGAGGGTTCTGTATAGTTCTGAGTTCATAGCATTGTTTGCATTTTTTTTCAGCTGGATCAGCGGCATTGCTATGTTGTGGGTGTACTGCAGGTTTAAAAGAAGCATGTTTTCTTTAGCACTGTGGAAAAGTTGTGCTTTTTGTGGTGTAGAGCATTTTCAAGTTGTTTTCACTTAAGGTTGCATTAGTATTCTATGGATATATTTCATGCTGTGGTCTGCTAACTCCTTATTCTGCTAGATTGCATTCTTTAGAACAGATTATCAGTTTTACTTGTGTTATGAACAAACATCAGACCACGTAACCTTACCTATGTTAAACAGGAGGAATTGCTCAATATCATTACAAGCCCAATAAGAATTTTCCTGGAATTACAAAAATGCATGCCCTTTCATCAGTCATAAAAGCTCAACTCAATCTTTAACAACTGCAGCTTTATTTTAGTCATAGCTTTCTCCTTTTCTTTTTCTTTTTTTATTCCCACTGCAGCTGTCTGCCATCAGCCTTAATCCAGAACCCCTCCTTCATCACCTGCTTCACATTTCTCAACAACTGCCCAACTTATCCCCTCAGACTGAAGCCCCATGAACAGGAAAACGTTAAGGCAAACAGTCAGGTGAAGTGTGCACAAAAGAGGTCAGGATATTCTAATAGAGTGTCTTACCAAATGTCCCATCCAGATCCCAATGTGCATTGCATATGTGTCTGCCTCTGGATCAGTGTCACTGGTTTGCACCAATGACTGCTAGTCCTTGATCTGCAACCCTTTTCCCTCCTCTAGGACAGATGAGCAGGCACTACTGCCATTCTACCCCCTCACAGCTGACTCCTTGGAGATTAGGTGTACCAAAGGATCCTGAGTCACCTGGGTCACAGTTTGGACTTCATCCCTACCCTGTACACCATGGAGCCAGAAATATTTCTCCGTTTGAGCATCATCATCAAAACTGCTAAATAAATGCAGTCTTAAGGGTACTCATCATGCATTTAACTGTCAAACCCTACAGCATGTTTTGGTTACCTGCATGCTGCTTTTCAAACCCTGCAGCATGTTTTGGTTACATGCATGCTCCTTTTCAAACCCTACAGCATGTTTTGGTTACCTGCATGCTGCTTTTCAAACCCTACAGCATGTTTTGGTTAGCTGCATGCTACTTTTCAAACCCTACAGCATGTTTTGGTTACCTGCATGCTGCTTTTCTTCTGCAATGGCTGGTGGAGAAGTCATTTGCATTTCATTTTGCAATGCATTCATGTGAATGTCATCATTTTATTCTGACGCTTATATTTCTGCTTCTTCCCTGATTTCATCTAAGACTTTTAAGTTTTCTTTCCTCACATACATGGTTGTCCTGTTTTTTTTTTCCTTCATATGCATTTTTAGTTGTTCCTTAAAAAGCAATATGGAAAAACATTGCTCAAACTAATCTTTGCCCGCAACCACCTATAAAACATTGCCTTCAGTTTGTTTCAGAAACTGCAGCTTCTCGCTCCTCACAAAGTCACTTTGTTCATCTTGGAACTCTCATTCATCTGGTCATAAGAGTAGGATTTTTCCATGACATCCTGTCTAATTTCTCCCAAGCCACTACAGCTATTTAACTACATCTCCCAAAAGGGTCATAGGTTCTGTGGACCATTCAGCAAAATACAATCTGTTAAATGCATCACTCATTTATTTAATACAACTGAATGTATCCAAAATTCACGGCAGCACTGCCATTAAATAAAATAGTATCTATACTTCTTCAGTGTGTAATTTTATCTGAAACTTTGGTTCTACTTATGACTATGGAATCAAATTTGGATTCTTTCTCGTATCTGTGCGCGTGTAAAGAATATATAAGCCTGTAGGGGGCATAAGTCAGTTGGAGAAACTATCACTGTGTTCAGCTACAGCATTTGTACATATGTACATAGCTTAGCTAACAACATAGTACAGGTGGATCTTACAGGAATTTCTTACTTGGCCTACAATGTCTTACTTGACCTATAATGTCTTTACAGATTATATGATTTGAAACTCTGCTGTACCTTCAGAGGTACATTTACTACAGAAATATACTGATCTCTCAAAAAGATTAAAACATTTATATAAAAATATCTATGTCCAAATATATAGCTATCATATTATGTATTTATAAATTTCACTAAACAGTAAATATCATCTTGTTTATACAACACAGTGAAATGAAGCATAGAAAAGTAATGTGATTACCAGGGCATAATAGCTATGTGTACAAACATGGTAACATACTTGTCACTGTGATGTCAAGAATATATTAAGAAAGAAATATTTGTGTGTGTGTCTGTGTGTGCGTATGTGTGCATACACACACACACACACACACACAATATATATATATATATATATATATATATATATATATATATATATATATATATATATATATATAAAACTAAGTTCTATAAACAATACTGAAAAGGTCTCTATAGACATTTTTGTATAACAGAAGATTTACAAGTAATTGTGAATACAATTAATCTACATGGCATTCTAGAATCACAAAAGATCATACTAACTGTATTACCTATTACAATGTTTAATATATTTATCTATGCTACCTGTCTTTTCATTTACTAATACCTGCTTTACATCAACATATATTAAATGTATGTTTGCACTGCAAAATGTTGAACAGCGAAGTAGTTGACAAGTTTGCTGTACTGTTCACAATACTCTGATCACACATATGATTGACTATTTTAATGCTGAGTTTATTTGTGTTAGGAATATCGTGTTGTTCTGATTGCAGATACATGTTTGTGACATTGAATTTGTGCTGGTGTGGGAAGATTGAAGTATAATTTTTGAGGAGATTACTGCTGGCACAATTATTTTTTACTGATACTGATTTGTTTGTATAAGGACATATTGTCCTTGAGATGGTTTGACTGCAGAATTGATATATTTAAGTCTGGGGTGTATTTGTGCCAGTGCAGGAAGCTTGACTCCTAAATAAAACATTTATTTTAATATTTATTTTTGTAGTGGTATTTTTGAGAGATGTCTTTGCTTAGTTTAACAACCTTTTGTGTGATTTGGATTTTATGTGTTATATTTTCAACTATTTATTGTTTGATATTATTAGTGTTATTATTTGCTTACATAGTCATATATATATATATATATATATATATATATATATATATATATATATATATATATATATATATATATATATATATATATATATATATATATATATATATATATATATATAATTTTTCCATCAGTTGTACTTTTCAGAACTCTGGCAGAGTTGGAGTTTATCTTGGCACGTGATGGATGTATGATCTGGACAGGACACAAATCCATCACTGAACATGGACAAGCACACACAGACATGCACACACACCACAAGTTCCCCATGGGCAAGTTAGAAGCTCACTTATTCACCTATTGACAGGTCTCCAGGGTTTAGGAGGAAACCAGCAAATCCAGTGAAAACACAAGTATAGGCAAAAAAGATAATCAGACAGTGTAAAAGGCAGACAGCTGGGAACGGAACTAGTGCTGTGAGACAACATCATTAGCCTCTGCACTACTGTGCTGCCCAAAATGTATGTGTATATACACATACACAAATATATGCACTAAACATAATGTATATTATGGATAACTGGTGCTGCAATACGATTCAGACCTCTCAACTATCGCAGTTTTGGAGGAACATTCCAATTTTCAGGCTAGATTTACCCCTATACAATATGTCCCTGTTTTCAGGCTTGATTTACCCCTGTACAGTATGTCCTTATTTTTAGGCTTGATTTACCCCTTCACCCAGTTTTCTAGATCACCCTCATCACTTATGATTTTTGAAGCTGGTACACAGAAAACAGATTACATGACCAACATACTGATAGCATGAATAGTTTAAAGAAAAAGCAAAAATAAATGATCTTATGTACTACAATTTTTCATTAAGGTCTACAGCTTTTACACAGTTTTGCTGATAATGTGCTTATTATTTTTCCATCATTTTGTCACTGTTTTTCAAACGTGCTTCTGAGTTGTGTCCCACATTCCTACTGGAAATGGGAAGAATTATGAGCTATTAGGTATTCAGATTATAACCTAAGTAGATGCACAGACATTTATCTGGATGTTTCTACTTTTCAATGGCTTTTGTACCCATTTGCAATATCTGCAGGTTGAGATGTATGCACTAATTATCGACAGAAGTGATTGGCAGTCAAAATGCTGACAATCCAACATGCAAGCATAAACTTGGAGCATACAAATAAAGAAACAGTGATTCTTATAGAGGGACAAGGCCCTTGCAGCCCCCCCCCCCCATTTATGGGTTGTGTCCCCTGCATCCCCTTCTACATATATAACATACCAGTTCTAAGATCATATGCAATATAAATATTTATTTTAGACATTTCTGGGAATCTGGATTGTAATGCACAAAATAATTTCCTGCCCATTTAATGGACAAGTTCATTGGTGTTGAAATCTTTATTCACAGAGGTGTGGGTTATCATTTACATTTTTACATCTCAGCTGATTGTAGGCTAAGTGGTCATAGCTGAGCTCTCACATGTATAGTCAAGCTTGAATGAACTCTTGCACATGTTTTTATTTCTATATGTATTTTCTCCAGGTTCGTGTGATCTTGGAGTTAGTATCTATAGAAATACCAAGTGTGGAGACATCCCCACACACACACATTGGGAGTGCACAGAGCTTGTCCGTCTTCAGCATTGTTTTTTTAACTGCTGCTGATTGCTTGCAGAAACATTTATAAGTGGTATGCACTGAGTTATGGGAAGTTCAACAAATATCAAATGTATCTGAGTAGATCACACTAATAAGTTGAAAATGTTCACTTTGCAACCTTTAATGAGGATTTTAGAGGGAGTGTTTATAGAAACAAACTACTGTTTCGTGAATCACACTGAGTGATCTGTTTGAAATATACAGGAATGGGTGGTTTGAATAACAATATAGCTTTTAAACCTTATTTATTACGATGAAAGTAACCTAAATTATGAAAAAATGTCTCCACTATTTAATTTAAGTGCCTATTTGTCTTTTTAAAAAATGAATGCTTGCTAATTGATTGGTTATCTGACTGTAGCTGATGGGTCAGTTGGCTCAGTGTTTTTTGTATTATTACTTTATGTAAAATATAGTTTGATGAAGTATTTATGTACCCGAAGTACAAGAAGTGGTTATAGATTAGAATGAGTGTGCTATTTTAAAATATTGTTTTTGAATGTCATTTGCTAATATACATTTTCTGTGGTTAAACCTGCCTGCTAGTATTGTCATATTGCACCATGTTGATGCTGGTGCAAGGGAAGTTAATCATAACGCTTGTTTTTTTTTTTGCAGTAGGGATAAAATATTTGGGCATTAGGGATCAATGGGTCTTTTGACCCAGCATTGCATGGAACCACTGCTGTAAGAAGTCTGCCATATCCTAACTTTCTATTTTCTTCTGAAAACCATATAGCATTAAACTCCTCCTGTGTCCTCTGTTTTTGGAATGTTCCTTGTATTCTCTGTTTTTGAAGTGTTCCCTGTGGAATATCGGGAAGGATCATATTCCTCTAGAGTAGAAACTCCGACTGTTGCTTGATCTTAGCCGGTCCATAATCTACATAAATTATTTTGCTGCCAGGGCCCCTAAATACATGGCCAAATCAAATACTCATATTCATACTCCCTGAATGTTTGCAGGACTGCAATAGCATTTTTTATCTTTGCTACAGCTTCTTCTAGGTTCCCCAGAACCATTTATGTATCTACTGCTGCAGAAAGCCCCCTTTTGCCATTTTTTAGAGACCTACATACCAAGCTTATTCCAGAAATCTAGGACAGAAGGCATAGACTCTTGGCTATTGAAAATGTATGCAGGTTTTAATTCTTTCTGTATGTTGCATTGGGATGAATGATGTGTATGCAACATGTTTCTTTACAAGAATGGCATTTGTGTTTTAAATATGTCACAGTCATTTCTTTGCTCCTTCATCCAACACTGCCTCAGTGTATAATAGGTGTGACTCCTTGCCACTTTATCAGTCTGCTAGACAGATACTCTGGGAGATTTCAGTTTGTAATGAGAATGTTGTGTGACCCAGGTATACCAATTATTGTAAAACTGGGTGCCTGGCTAATGTTCATATTTATGTAGTTGAAACCAGCAAGTCCCACATGCTCATCTCATTCTTATATATTCCAAATGAAGGGTTAAACAACTGATAACATCTGCTGTGTGTGCGCCATTTATTTATTTTTTTATTTTGAATTTGTTATCCAAGGTAAAAACAATGGATAGATGACATTGTACACAGAGTGAAAGATAAAACACACTATATACATGCATTATAAACAAAATGAATATCAAATTTGGCCTAGATGTGTAAAGACATTAGATGCATGACATTATTAACAGAGTGACTGACAAAACACAATATATACATGCATTATATACAGAGTGAAGTATTCCAGTACTTAGATGGGATTTGCTGAAAGATATAACGGGGCCCAGTCAGTGGAGTCAAGGTAGATATTTAGCATCCCTGGGTTTTACTTTAGAAATGATCTATTCTCAATTATTTGATGGGGCACCTTGCTTGTGACATTGTGAAAGCCTGGAGGGCACATTGATATTTTGAAGGTTTTGTGGATTATGCTAAAACTGTACCTCCTTAGAAAATGAAAAAAAAAATGTTTATTACCATCCCCGTTTAAAAATAATAATAATGTTACTTTCACATCATCCATCTCAATGTTGCATACATGAAGAATTTAAGCTTTCATAAATTTTTTGTGGTTTGATAGCAGATGCTACATTTTTAAGTGAAGTGAATGCTCATACAGTGTATAGTTAATGTAACATAACCAAATTATAGTGTGTTTAATGGGATTTAACATCCCAACTAGTTGTATGGCTTTTATGACACCTTATCTGGGGAGCCACATCTAGCTTCACTTAGCTGTACCACTTCTCCCCTCCATTAATTATATACTGCAACAAATATTGGAAGTTTTTCCAAAAGAGTGTTCAAAAGCATTACCATACCCGGGGACTTTAATTTTAATGTTTCAGGACCTGATATGAACCCAGTACATCTAATAACAGTGGCTTCACTTTAGATCTACTATTATCTAATATTAAGCAGAAGTGCTCTGCAAGTGAGATTCAACCCAATACCTTCAGTGATGATCGCCCTGTTCTATCAGCATGGCACTTCAAAACACAGAAGCAGCCCCATCAAATAATTGAGGGTAGGCCATTCTCACAGCAAAGGTTCAGGATCCTACATACCTATGTTAACACCAGTGACTGAACCCCATTATATAGTTCAGAAAATTCCACCCAAGCACTGGAATGCTTTACTGATACCCTACCACAAATCCAAAAAAAGTCCTATTTCCTAAAGCTACAACGATAATGAAAGGTCATCTTTGTCCATGACTAAACTTAGACATCATTAAAATTATGACAAAAGGGACAAAGCTAGGAAATCCAGAAAACAAAACACAGGCTTACCTAACCAGAAGAAAAATGACCATATTAGCAGTTACCTCTGCTAGAGCACAATATACAAGATGAAAACAGATTAACAGTGTAAATTAGCCCAAATAGTTTTTGTATTGAGATTAAAAATGTTAACTGGGAGTATCATTGATGCTACGCAGTCCATGTCATCTAACCAGGAGTATCATTGATGCTACACAGTCCCAGTCATCTAACTAGGAGTATCACTGATGGTACACAGTCCATGTCATCTAACCAGGAGTATCATTGATGCTACACAGTCCCAGTCATCTAACTGGGAGTATCACTGATGCTACACAGTCCATGTCATCTAACTTGGAGTATCATTGATGCTACACAGTCCATGTCATCTAACCGGGAGTATCATTGATGCTACACAGTCCATGCCATGTAACTGGGAGTATCATTGATGCTACACAGTCCATGCCATGTAACTGGACATATCACTGATGCTACACAGTCCCTGTCATCTAACTGGGAATATCACTGATGCTACACATTCCCTGTCATCTAACTGGGAGTATTATTGATGCTACACAGTCCACGTCATCTAACAGGGCGTATCATTGATGCTACACAGTCCATGTCATCTAACTGGGAGTATCATTGATGCTACACAGTCCATGCCATGTAACTGGGAGTATCATTAATGCTACACAGTCCCTGTCATCTAACAGGGAGTATCACTGATGCCACACAGTCCCTGTCATCTAACCGGGAGTATCACTGATGTTACACAGTCCCTGTCATCTAACTGGGAGTATCACTGATGCTACACAGTCCATGTCATCTAACTGGGAGTATTATTGATGCTACATAGTCCCTGTCATCCATGCAAGCTATAACTGATAACTTCCAAAGCAGTAACAATTTCAAAAACACAAACAATAACGGCTTTTCCCAACTCTACAACTTGGCCAGATGTGCTGCTACTTTCTTCAATTCAGAATTACATGATATGGAAACCAGAAAATTACTGCAGAACATTAACTCTACCTCTTTATGAATGTTCCACATCACCCTAACTTTCTTAAAAATTCCACTAGTAAAATCCCCAAACTTCTCACCCACATCTTCAGCCTATCTCTCATAACAAGAACACTCCATCCATCTTTCTCACAAAGTCATATTACCTGTCATGCCAACACTCTCATTTTGTAACTTCCTGACAGAATTCTCCAACCTCCCCTTCAGTGACCACATTCTTTTCTCTCCTTCCCAAATGCACACCAACATTTCCAGTACCTTCTCCAGTTCTACTGGACTGAAATCACTGCAATGCAAATTTTTCCATTACTTGACTAAATTCTACTTGACTATCCCTCTGGCTCAGACAACTTTTGCCCTTGGTTTCTTTATTACTGTAGAGACTATATTTGTCATCCCCTAGAACAAATCTTTAATCTTAGCCTCACAACTAACATCATGTCAACAGTCTGGAAGTCTGCCAGCCTTCATCAGACCTGCTCCAAAATATAAAAAACTTGCCTCCTCCAGCCACTACCAGCCCATCTCCATTCTTCCGACCTTCAGCAAAATACTTAAAATACTAATCTGTAACCAACTCACCTCATATCAGATAAAATATCATTTGCTCTAGGTGCCTGGCTAACATTCATATTTATGAAGATGAAACCAACAAGTCCCAAATGCTCTTCTCATTCTCATGGCTTCTGGAGAGAAAAGAGTACATTGACCGCACTCTGGACTCTGATGACATAACAAGATGTATGCTGACACTGTTGGTCTATTTTATGTTTAATAAAAGTGTGGTCTGTTTGTGGTGTCAGCATACATTTTGTTCTGTTTTTTGTAGATTACTAACTGATGACATGCTCACCAACATGGATAAAGGAAATCTTAAGTGTCATTTTCTCTGACCTGGCCCAAGCCTTTGGGATGGTGAACCAGTTAATACTACTCACAGCAATGAAGCTGCACAGTGATTCAAAGACCTCCTGACTGACAGATCTTTTTTGTGAAGATTAATACCTGTCTATCACATGTTACATGTGTACCACAGTGATCAATACTTGCTCCATTATTCATATTTTATAAATAAATTACCCCTTGAAGAACTCTTCTTATATGCTAATGACATGGTTATCTATTGATCCAACCCAGTGTAACAGGTAAAACAAGCCTAACTACAAACTAACCTTCTGGACCTAAATGACTGGCTCACCTCCACTCCCCTGCAAAAAAAAAAAAAAAAAAAAAAAGAGGCCATGCTCTTTGGTACTAAGACTTTTCAAAGTTCCCAGATCTCTCAAGCTTTTTGGCCAGCACAATAGCTGTATCAGTACCACCACCTCATTCAGATTCCTAGGCATCTGGCTTTACTAATCTCTTAACTTTGTCAAAAACTTGGATCTAAAATTAATTACCTTCTTTTTTGGGGCTCAGAAAATCTCAGCTTCTTTCACCACCAGTTGGGATAACCATTGTCAAAGGAGTCCTGCTCATATAACTTGTCTATGGCTTACACTTGTTTGCCACCTCTTCTAACAACACCGACACTACAGACCTCATCTAGTAAAATTTCAGGAAGTCCCTTTGCCTTAAACACCTTTGCCTTACTTTAGCCAAGGCAAAACAACCTACTTCTGGGTTTACAACTGTTTAGATTACTCACCAAGATGCCCCTTCTCTACTTGCAATGAACGTTATCCCTAGCACCCCAACTTACAACTGGAGAAGCTAGGCTACAGTAGACCCTACTTTCCAAACCTCCTCTACTAAATTACATAGCTCTGACTCTCTTTCTTTGTACTTGCTCCAAAACTGTAGCAATCCTTTCCTCTACCAAACTGAGCATACTAACTACACTAAATTCAGGCCCAAACTAAACCATTATCTGTTTGTGCATGAGCAGTACAAAAACAAATGCCAGAATACAAGACATATCACTTAAAGGACAGTATTCAACACTAGAATAACTTCACATGCCACGCATTTATACCAGAACTCCTTCTATATTTCTGCTTCCTGTAAATATGTGTGCATTGCTTCTCTTTCTCCTTACCTACTGTCATCTTACGACTTTTACATTTCTCAGCCCCTCTGACTCCCTAAACTCTCTGCCTTTACTATTACTTATCTCTTGTTTTATCCTCTAAAGACTTTGTTACCAGCTAGAATTTCTAAGACTAAATCATCTCACTCTTTTCATGCTAGTATTCTGATACTGTCTGCTTGTAAAATATAACCCTCAACATGGTGTAAAGTCTGTACATAGTATCTCTCCCTTTTGTGACTAATTTTTATTGCCTTTGTATTCCACTGCTCTGATTGTAATTACTGCATTTTTGTTGTAAGCAGTCTAAGCCTGCAATTGGTCATGCTGTGAACAGCACTCTACTCTAGTAATCAAGATATAAGTAAAATAAAATAAATATCAGTGACAGTGGCACAACAGGTAGCACATATGGGTTTGGTGCATAGTGCACACAGCTATGGATTCTATTCCTGCACCAGGTAGAGTGATAGCTGACACTGCAGTACAGCATAAGGGGGTTGCTGCTCTCCTGAGTTTATTCTTCAAATGAACAACTGGTAGCAGAACTCAAACCAAGCCAAAACAAAGAAAAAACAAACCGCAGGTCTGCAGAGACTCCGACTGTAATCTCTTGGAACACCCAATGTACTTCAAGTAAAAACATCTTTGATCTGAAAAAGTTTTTACTAATAAAATGAAAGCACTCATCAAAAACATTTTTGGAGTACTTCATTTTGTTTCAAAGTACATTTAAGTATGTATCATTGTACAGTACTCAAGAGAGTGCGTATTCATCACAAATCAAGCAATTGAATTATTTAAAAATGTCTAAAAACTTTACAAATAAACTTTACAAATACAGTCAACAAAGTAAGTGCTTTCATTTATAATTATAATTCCAAGAAACTTCATCAGACAAAGTTTAACCTTGTCCCCTCACAATTTAAAATAAAAGATAAATGACGTTACCATAGCATTAAGTTACACCCCCCAAGGAGAACCAATCACAGATATCCAAACAATACCCCATCTTCAAATCAATAAGCATGCCCAATTAAAGACCTATAAACACGCACAATTCATTAGACCTAAAAAAGTTTTCATTGTAAAACTAAACTCATCTTTTCAGGGCTTTTAATTTCAAAATACTTTTAGTATCATTAGTTTTGTTCAAGCCTGGCCAGTACTTCGCATTAAAACTTCCAGGCAAGCTCAGACTTTTCTTTTCTTTTTTTTCTTTCTTTTTCTTTATTTGTAAACATCTTTAATCATTTTAACATATAACCAAAAGAGCTTGATAATTCATACATGTAATTGACATTAAGATGCATACATTTTTAACAATCACAAAATAACTGAAGTATTTACCAAGGCATCCACTTTTTAAACTTCATTAATTAATACACACATTAAATTTTCATAAAATAACAGGTTCTTTTTCTAGCAACCTCTGTAAACTAACCCATATATTATAGGAAAACATTTTTTCTAGATGTTTGTGATTCAGTTGTCGATAGTTCTAAATGACATAAATTCTGTAAACAATGGAGGAGAATCTGAGTTCCAATTAGTAGTAATAATCTTTTTATTCACCGCTAGAATTGACGAGAGAAAATGAAGTTTAACTTTTTTAACACATTTTGGTATGGGTGTGTTGTAGAGAATTAAGGTTCTAGATATGGTAAAATTGTCAGTAAATATAGCTTGTAATAAGCTATTAACATTTTCCAAACAGACTTTTAATTCTGAACAATCAAAAAACATATAAGCCCAGACAGCATTAGGCTTTTTTATTAATTTTACGCATCCCTTGTGGTGTATAAAATGACCTATACATAAATTTCCAGGTATAAAGCTTCCATTTAAGTAAGGAAGTTGTTTTACCAGCTGATTCCAGCATGTGCTTTTTGTTTTACTCTTTAGGTGTTTCATTATTAATAGAAAAGAAGTAATTCCAATAACTCTCTGAACAGTTATAAGTTTCATCTCTCATGATTCTATAGATGTAGGATAATTTGCCTTTAGTAGAAGTT
The DNA here is from genome assembly GCF_019279795.1 of Protopterus annectens. Lineage (NCBI taxonomy): Eukaryota > Metazoa > Chordata > Ceratodontiformes > Protopteridae > Protopterus > Protopterus annectens. The sequence continues at coordinate 689,246,530 of NC_056747.1, read as the reverse complement.
TTCTGTTGAATATTCAATACCAAGTAGTCTATTAGTATAGGAGTGGATTCCCTAACTATAGGAGATAGTAAATCAAGTTTTTTAGAAAGAAATTGTCTATAGGCCTGAATTTCTAACCAAAGAGATCTGTCTAATTCAAATTCTTGTATCAAAATGTCTATGTTTTTAACTTTATTTTCTGATATAATCTGAAACCAGAATGCTATTTTTTACTGTTTAAGTAGTAATGTTTTATTAGTGTCAGATGATAAAACAGTACCTTGTGTATATGCTGTAGGGTATAATAAGAAGATTCATTCTTTATATGTTGGATTTTTATATATAAAGTGTCTGACGGTAATTATAATATTTAATATATAATTAGTTTTTTTTCAAATAACATTTTTTATTCTTTTGCGCAACCAAAGATAATCCAAGAGCAATTGTAAAGTACATAGCATTGTACATAGCTGAAAACATTCTTATCTATTTACAATAACAATCAAAAATGAATTACATAGCGTCATATGAGGTAACATACCCAGAAAAAAAAGCTATTAACTATATACACTATCTACAGTAATGCTACCATTAGATTTTAGGATGTGGAAAAATCCTTGGTGAATTTCTTAGACCTGTGAATTACCAAGGTAAATAACTTTCCATTTACTGAATATTCATTAAACCTAATCATTTAGGATCTGGTTAAATAAGATTTTCCAGAATTTCTGATAATAATATACTCTTTTCCTAGGACCTCTAATGATAAGCTTTTGTGAAGAGAGGTATTTAAGTGCCATTTCTCTAAAACCGTCCCAACTGAGTTTCGTGTAATATAGCCAGTTTTTTGTAATATATAGCTTAACAAGTGCACATAGAGCAATTAATATGTGTTGCTCTATTTTAGGTAATGCCGAATTCGACATATGGAGGATAGCGAGCTCCCAACACAGTGTGGAGTTCTGATATCCCATCTTTTGTAAACGTAATTTTAGAGAGCATCATAGAACCATAGCACATGCATAAGATCCGCTTGTGGAGAAGAGCAGCATGAGCAAGATGGGGAAAGTTTAGGGTTAAATTTAAGATAACTGGTGTAAAATATGTATTATTATTAATCATTAATTGTGTATACGTGAGACTTTTAAAGGGAACAAAGTCTAAAGTGTTTCTTATTGCCTTAAGTTTTTGTTCATTCGTGAATGTTTTACCATGTTCATTCCAGTATTTAGAGAATAGACATCTTGAGTTATGTATCATTGAAGAGATAAGCTTGTATGTTTTGGAAAGTATTTTCTCACTACTAAGAAGTAAATTCATAATTTCAGATAGTTTGTTGATGTCCTCAGTGTTAGCAGATAGGTTATTTATTAGGGGAAGAATGGCTTCTCTGATTTGTCAGATAATAACAGTGTATTTGAAGCTTAGTTTGAGAGTTACACGTAAAACGGGAATACTTTGGTTACTATATTTGTATATATCCCACACTGTACAATCTTTGATAAGGAGGAAATCTGTAAGGTTAATTGGTTTGTTGTTTAATTTTATGTTAGGATTTAGATGGAGTGGTTGTAAGAGAGGTAACACTTTTTCAAGCTTGGTAATCTTAAACAAGTCTTGCAATGCTGTTACCTTATGCTTCAACATGTTATGTATTTTGATGACTTTAAGATTATAAGGCATAAGGAAAGGGAGAGCTTTTGGGTTAAAATCACATTTGGTTATAAGTTTGTGCCAAATTTTTACCCAGGACTTAATGTTGCCTGAGTTCAGGTTTGAAATTAGCATGGTTCTATTGACACACATGATCTTGTAGTATAAATAAAGATCTGGTAAACTGAGACCGCCTCTCTCTTTTGGATAGGTCATCTTGGTATAGGATATCCTGACCGATTTTGGAGACCAAATAAATTTGGCTAGTTCTTTGGATAAATTGGTAAGAAAATTATTTGGATTATTATAGGAGTCTTGGAAAAATGTTCATTTTCACAATCGCAGCTTTAGACAGTGGGGAGAGTTTCAGTTGCTGCCATCTATGTAAGTCTTGAGTGACTTTTGCCCGTAATTTAAGAAGATTGTTTTGAAAAGATGAAATCTGATTATGCTCAAAAGTTATCTTTATATATTTAAGGGAGTAGGTTGTTTGGAAGGGGGATTCCGGAAAGTAATAAGTTTTATGGTTTGATGGGTTAATGGGAAAAATGTAAGACTTCTTATAGTTAACTTTATAATCAGATACTATTGAAAAATTATTAATCGCCTGTTTTATTTTCTACAGGTTGGTGTTTAGGTATTGGAAGTAAAGGTTAAGATCATCTGCATAGGCTGACAAAATGGTTCTGGTATTAAGAACTAAGGGGGCAATATGGAAAGCCTTTTGTGAGATATATAGAAAGAAGGGTTCAATCAATAAATTAAAAAGGTAAGGGGATAGCGGGCATCCTTGACGAGTGCCATTCGTTATTTTAATTAGGTCAGTTTGCCTTTTGTTGATATATAAACAGGTAAAGGAGTCTTTATAAAGGGTTTTTATAATGTTGGAAAATTCTTTGGGGATATTGAAATGTGGTAAAGTTAAAAAAAGAAAATTCCAATTGACCCTGCCAAATGCTTTACAAGCATAAAGGGTTAGCGCGTATATCGGGTTTTTATCCTTTCTCGTTAGGTTTATTAAGCAGTCTAGAGTAAGAGTGTTATCCCAGGTATGTCTTTTAGGCATAAATCCTGCCTGATCAGGAGAAATCAAGAATGGTAATACTCTTTTAAGTCTTTTAGCCTAATAGAAGAAAGTATCTTAATATCCACATTAATCAAGGAAATGTGCCTATAATTGTGCAGGTTAGTTCTGGCTTGATTGTTTTTTGGAATAAGAATCATTTTAGAGTTGTTCCAGTGATGGTCTGATATACCATTCAAAATGATGAAATTTAAAACCTTTAGAAGGATGGCTGATATTTTTTGGTTGAAAGTTTTATAAAAATTGGATGTGAAGCCATCTGAACCAGGTGATTTATCCAGTTTAAGGCTATTAATGGTATCAGTAATTTCTTGCAGCTCAAATGGTACTGAGAGAGAGTTCTGCTGTTCCTTGTTGAGTTTTGGGAATATGAGGTTATCTAAATAAGTTGCTATTTGGGATGACTCTAAAGAATTGCTCTCTCTACCATATATATTAGAGAATATATTGTAAAATAGTTCTGTGATGTCCAAATCAGAATTATAAAACTTACTTTTGCAGTATAGTAAAGGAATTTTAGTGGGACCCTGTCTGTTTTCGATAATTCTTGCTAGGGTTTTGGATGGCATTTGTGCCTATTCAGAGAAATATGCTAGTGTTTCTGTTCTTGAAGAGAATAGTTATGGTGGTGTAGCTCTAATAATTCTACTTGGATAACATTGATCTTTTTTTTCTAGTTCAGGGTCGGGACATGACTTATGTTGCTTTTCTGGAACTGATAATTTTGAAATTAAGTCAGTTTCTTTCTCTTTGTTTAACTTTTTATAGTAAGAAGCCTTTTGAAAAAAGAACTCTCTTAATTTTGCTTTGTAGGCTGCCCATTGTATATCTAGTGGTATATTAATACATTCAAAGTCTTCTTCTACCTCTAATAAACTTTTGTTGATTTCCTGGAGAATGTCTTTTTTTAAATAATAAGTTGCTATTCAAGGTCCAGTTACTACAAAAGTAACCTGATAGTGGTTTGTTTGCAAATTCAAGAATGGGAGAGATTCTAGCATGATCCGATAAGAATCTAGATTCTGTGTAAAATTTTAACTCAAGGTTTGTTAGGGATTCTGATATTAGGAAGAAGTCTAAACGGGACCAAGTATTTTAGCATTTCGAAAAATAAGTATAAAGGTTATCTTTAGTTAGGTTATTGCTAAATGAGATTAGATCCACTAAATGTATATCTGACATTAATTAATTAATTAATTAATTAATTAATTAATTAATTAATTAATTTCTCATTTGTTAACCGGGTTAGTCCAACTGGGTAAGAAATTACCCATTTTCAGTGGAGACCCGAGGGGAAAAGCCCAGAACGAAACATACAAATACTTGCAAATAGAGACAAGTTAACAATATAAAGAGCAAAACAAACTTATGGATACAATGGGTAAGAAAAATAAATGTAATCCAAGGAATAATACATAGCTATATACAAGGTCAGAAGAAGGAAAGTGCAAAAGAAGATAGGAGTAGAGGAAGGAATGAAGTGATCTAGAGGGAGGAGAAACAAAAGAAGAGTAGTAGGATAAAGTAAATTATATAAAGAGGGAGCAGGGACGTCGGGAGGCATACGCACTGTACTGATTTCAGTACAACTTATTTAGAAGGGGGGAGCTTATAAAATATTTTACCTATGTTAATATTGGGTTTATAGACTTGTAGAAAGAGTTTATCAGAACTGTGCAGGGATCAGGGAGGGATGTACCAGGAGATCAGGTTGGACAGAGATGGACAGTCAGAGTTAGAATTCAGAAAGCTTGGATCAACTGACATTTGGTCAGAAGGTGTGGGAATTCGACCCAATGTAGTTTTTTGAGAGCAGAACAGTGATGGGATTTAGAGGGGCTGCTGGTGACAAATCTCTCAATTTTGTTATAGGTTTGGTCAAGTTTTGCCAGCAGGTTATATGTGTGTGGTGTGTAATATGAAGTGTGTGTGAGGTGTGTGTGTGTGTGTGTGTGTGTGTGTGTGTGTGTGTGGTGTGTGTGTGTGTCACTGGACAGGATCCTGATCAAAGGTAGTTCACCTGTACATGATCTGTGCTTTAAGTTGTAATTCTCTTAGTTTTCCAGCTCTTCTTGTGTTTGAGCAGCCATAAAACACAGCTTTCTGTTATGGTGTTGTTGTTTTGCCTAACTGCTTGTTAGTGACTGGACAGGTAACTAGAGAACCAGTTTAGAGTGGGGATAGAAATGTTCAGCTGAGAAAGTTTTTGCAGTAGAATCTTAGTGTCAGAAGCCTTTGACAGATCTAAGAAAAGCAAGACACATATTACTTGCCACAGAGATGCTTGTTTTCTACTTGTAGAAAGAAAATGAAACACTGCTGCATTCTGCCATACAGTGTCCTACTAGATCAAGAACTGACTGGGTTTTGAAGGTAAATGGATAAATCCTCAGCCCAGACTTCTAGTAACTTCCTCAGTAGTTCACTACTGCCACAAAATATCAGCACAAAGCCTGAGGAAGGAAATTCCTGAAGTTCAAATCTTTTTTTCTGCAATCATGCATGAAATGAATGAATGAATGTTTTAGATAATTAATGGGTGAATAACTTCCTCTCGCCACAAAACAACAGAGACAAAATAAAAGATCAAAGCATACCTCTCAACTGTCCCTGACGTTGCATTAAAAACACTGAGGATTACAGACAGTAATGCCATCGATTGGAATTTCAAAATACATGATGATTCAAAATCTCATGACATTTCTTCTGATATACTTTTAAGTGAATTAGAGTGATATTTGAGACCTTTGTTGCTCCTCCATTTATTTTTTTGTCTTTCTCCCTGATTCTTCAGCCAAGAATTTGAGAGCTATGGATCAAAGTGTTACAACCACCCAACACTGTACTTCTAGACTGTACCTTCATCACCCAGATACTGAATGAAGTTAAGCATCTCTCAGCTATGCTGCACTTCGTGTAGACACAGAGTATATGCTGTGCACTTAACATTGCTGGCCATTCCAGCTTTGATTTTTCTGTCCAGTACATATATGATCACATCCAATGCAAGGCAGTAGTAGAGAGAGATTTCTGTGTACATTGGAAAGGGATTTTATTTGGCAGCCTTAACACAACTCTTACCTGGAAAGAACAGAAGACACAAAGATACTGAAAGACAGATGTGGGGGGGGGGGGTGTGAAAATGCCCCATTACTCATGGTGGTGTGGTAGGGAATACCTCAGGCTTGAACCCTGTACCTTGTATGCAGGTGTTAAAGACCTGAATTCCCTACCCACCACCATTTGTAAAGAAATTGCAGATTTTTGCCTCATATTTGATCTGATCAATATCTGTATCGTATCTGTGGTTTTTAAATATTGCAATGCTTGAAATTTGATGGTGCAGTGGTAGCAACGTAGCATTGATGTTTCACAGCTGTAGGTTCTTGGGTTTGGTTCTTGGCTGGGGTGCCTTCTTTGTGGGGGGGGGGGGAGTCTGTATCTTCTCCCTGTGTTTGTGTTTGTTTGCTTTTATGTCCTCCCATGTTACAAAGACATGTCTGCATTATTTTTTCCTGGGCCTCTGCTGAGAATTGTTTTTTTTTTTTTGTTCCAAGTCAGACTGTCCTGATTAACAAATTGACAGACATTTAAATTTCAGACTTCAGGTTTCTGAATGTTTGCTTCCTTACATATTTGATGGTGCAGTGGCAGTATTGTTGCCTCACAGCTATAGGTTTTCTGGTTTGATTCTTGGCTGGGGTGCCTTCTGTGTGGAGTCTGCATCTTATCCCTGTGTTTGTGACATAGTAAAACAACTTTTTATTCTAGCAATAAATATATACTAACACAACCTTTTTTATAGCAATTCACTGAATATGTTTGAGGGCTGTATTCCCTCATTACTGGGTTTGTCCAGGTGTTTTGTACTAAGAGGTTGACAGCTATGGTGAGAACTGAATTCATTAAATGATAGCCATTTAAGTTTCAGTCTTCCTCTCTTTCACAAAGCAGGTGATTTGGCATAGTGGTATGTTGTTCTGACTATTTTGCACAGTGACCTTGGCAGTAAAATGTATGATGGTAACACAGCATTTTATTCTAGCAGCTTTCCAAGATTATACAAGCAATGTTTAATGTGTTCCTTTTGACCCACCCCAATAAATTTGGCTTTTTCCAGACTTCTTGTGCTGCGAAGTTGAGATGTAGTTGAGTATTGCGTAGATTTTACAAGGAGCAGAGAGCTGCAGGGGAAGAGAAGTTTAGTGCTGATTATGCTAAGTCGACTCACACATTGCTAGTAGCACAAAATGTTGTGTACTTGCTTTTAATGCAGAAGGTTGTTGGTTCTACTCCCATAAGGGGTGAATGCTGCTGTACTGAAAGTTAAGATACTAACTATGAGCCTGTTATCAGTTTGCCATCCATTTCCTATTGCAATATTACTAGCTTATTATTAATGTAATTTAGGCAATTTATTCCTCAGGGGCATCAGACACTTTATTTTTCGGTGAAGTCATGAAATATAAAGGTGATTGCTAGCAACAACCTCTTCATTAGTTAGATTTATTTAACGTGGAATTATTTAGATGACTTTTTTACTGCTTCAGAGATTGTGCATATTATTTACTGATAATGGTGGACTGTAAAAGTTTGACTAGACTTTTATGGTGGAAATGTTCTGAATTGGGCAGTTTTGTTTCATTGTTTACTGAAAAAATGTTCAAAGCAATGGGAAGGTGTATCAAAGAGCACATGTATGTTTCATATGCAAGGGGCCTATGATTTAAAAGCAGCCCAGAATTAATTTTTATCTGCCATGGGTAAAATGTATTTTTCTTTGAATGTGGGTTTTAATGTTGTTTCAATGAATGTGAGTTTCAAGGGCAGAGAAGTTTTAATGCCAAGTTTGTTTAGCAGATGTCTTAGTGTTTGTGCTGTAAAATGCAAAATAAAACTTTCAAATGAAGTTCAAATCATCATAGAAGTAAATCAGTATGCACATTAGTGTTTATGGTAAATGGAGTGAAATAGCAAAGTAATGGATCATTGAATGGCTGCAGGGGAGGCCCCATTCGACCATGGTTTTGTGAGGGGGAAGGGCGGCAAACTTAGACGGCCCCAGCTGAACTATACCTCCCAACTGTCCAGATTTTCAAAGAATGAATAGTTTTTTTGCTTCTTATTTTTGGTTTGTTCCTCAATTTGTGGTTTTCTGGCAAATGATTTAGGAATTAAGTCACTAAATAATGACACACTAGTTTCAGACTTTATAACCTTCAGAAAAATGCATGCTAAAATAAGACCTGTTCTATCAACTGTCCCAGTTTATACAAGAGCAATTTTTAGTACTGTTTATATGTTCCCTCAATATATTTGGCCTTGTCCAGATTTATTGCATTAACAGGTTGAGAGGTACATGCAAATAAATTGCTTTATAGAATTAGGCATAGCCAAACCTCAACTGTCCCTGATTTTGGCTCAAAATGTTGCTCTTCCCCTAATGATCCCTCCACAAAATAGCAATTTTGGAAGAAAACATAGAGGGTTTACTTTACTTTTATAAATAACTGCAATGATCAGAGTTATACATTACTTTTATTTCAGAAATGCATGTAGATTCTCTAATTTTGTCAGCTGCTCTAAGTTAACTGTGCTCATATTAAAATGGTGTCCTTCCTTTGACAGGTTCCCAGCTGTATTGTCTGGCAATTTTATATTTTTGCATCACATTTTTGGTCCGTTTTTCATAAAATTGCAGTTTTCTGGCAAATTAGTGGCAAATTGTTAAAGACTGAAGTTAGAAAATAATGCAGACATTTCAGTTTCAGATTTCATACCTTTCAGAAAATTCGTACTGATGCAAGACCTACTACTATTCTATTATCTCTCTAAGTTTATAAGAGCAATATTTAAAAAAAAGTCCTTATTTTTGGGCCATTGCCTCAGTTTTATTTATGAGTTTGTTGCTGTAAGAGGTTGAGAGGTGTGTGTGTGTGTGTGTGTGTGTGTGTGTGTGTGTGTGTGTGTGTGTGTGGTAGGTAGCATACCTCTCAACTGTCCACATTTTGCAGAATGTCCAGATTTTGCCCCATATTTTTGTCTGTTCCTCATAAATTTTGTGATTTTCTAGAAAATCATTGAAGGCTGAAGTTGCTAAATAATGACAGACATTTGAGCTTCAGACTTCATGTCCTTTAGAAAAATTCATACTAGCACAAACCCTGTTATTCTAGCAACTTTCTAAGTTCACAAGAACATTATTTAATATCTGTCCCTGTTTATTTTAGGCTTTGTCCATATTTCTTGCACTAAGAGGTAGGTAGGGGTGTGTGTGTGAATGAAACATCCTAGTTAGTGGTAGCAGGTTGTTAGTAATTTACTCAAGCTCAAAACCTGTACCTTAGTTACAGAAAACAAAAGCATAAAGTCTCTACCCCAACTACCATGCTGCATTTTTCAAAGAACTGACATTTCAGGTTAATTTTCAATTCAAGGAACCGAGTTTGAGTGAATTTATATTATATTACTGAAGAGGCATTACAGCGAATGCCTCTTCATCGACACTAAAAGAGCGAACCGTGAATTACGAGAATGGCCGTAGCTTGGCTGGGGAGGGGGGTAGCATTTGAGAGCTGTCAGTACAAATTTGAAAATCCTAGCTACACCCCTGAGAGGGAGGGTATAGAAAGAAGAGCAGATTGGATAAAGTAAGATAAGAAAGAGGAAAAAGGTCAATGATAAGTCTAGTGGAGAAATGGGAATATGGAAAAGGAGGAGTTAAGTAGGGTGGTTACAGGTACATATAGGGTTGTTATGGAGGTACAAAATAAGGTCATGTTTGAAGTTAGGAAGAGAGGTATGACTTCTAATATGGAGTGGAAGATTATTCCAAATAAGGGAGATGGAGTGTTTATAAAATGTTTTACCTATGTTAATATTGGGTTTATAGACTTGTAGAAAGAGTTTTTCAGAACTGCGCAGGGATCAGGGAGGGGTGTACCAGGAGATCAGGTTGGACAGAGATGGACAGTCAGAGTTAGAATTAAGAATTCAGAAAGCTTGGATCAACTGACATTTGGTCAGAAGGTGTGGGAATTCGACCCAATGTAGTTTTTTGAGAGCAGAACAGTGACGGGATTTAGAGGGGCTGCTGGTGACAAATCTAGCAATTTTGTTATAGGTTTGGTCAAGTTTTGCCAGCAGGTTATATTGTAAATTGGAAAATAGAGGGGAGCCATAGAGGAAGGCAGGGAGGAGATAGGATTGGGCTAGCAGTAGTTTAGAGTTGGAGGTCAGGAATTTGCTGTTTCTATAACATTCCCAGTTTTTGGTGTGTTATCTTTATAGAAGGAAGTATGTGGAGGTCTAGTTTGAGCTGGTCATCAATGATGACACCTAGGAGTTTAGTGTGCAAATCTGGTGATATGATGGTGCCATTAAGAGAGGATATGAGAAAGGTGGATTTGTGATGGTCTAGAGCTTTAGGTAGTAATAGTAAGAGCTTAGTTTTAGAGGGGTTCAGGATAAGTTGATTGTTGGAGAGCCACTTATCAACAGAGTGAAATGAAGACTGGGTGATATGGTGGAGGTTATTGATAGAGTCAGAAGTGGAAATCAGAGTTGAATCATCTGCATACTGTATGATAGGGGAGAGATTGCTGGCAGTGTGTAGGCCATTGGTGAAGAGGTTGAAAAGGAGGGGGCCAAGAATTGAACCTTGAGGAACACTGGTCTGAACTGGCAGAAAGGGTGAGAAGGAATTTTGCCATTTAACTGCTTGTAAGTGACTGGACAGGTAACTAGAGAACCAGTTTAAAGTGGGGATAGAAATGTTCAGCTGAGAAAGTTTTTGAAGTAGAAGCTTGTGGGAAACAGTGTCAGAAGCCTTTGACAGATCTAAGAAAAAGCAAGACACAAGTTTATTATTGTCTCTGGCCTCAGCTACTGTATGAGAGAAGGATAAAAGTGCTGTGTTAGTACTGTGTTTTGGCCTAAAACCATGCTGGGTGTTGGTTAAATGATTGTTTTGAGTAAGGTGGGAAAGCAGTTGAGAATGAATACACTTTTCTATAATTTTGGAGAGGGGAGAAAGAATAGCAATGGGGCAGACGTTATATGGTTCTGTGGAGTTTCCACCCTTATGTAGTGGGATAGTATAGTATTCCTTCCAAATAGAGGGAAAAATAGATTCTTGGATTGAGCGGTTTATTAGAATGGAGACAGGAAGGGCCACAGAGTTAGCAGCAATTCTTAGGAATTGGGAAGGTAGGTTATCAGTGGCAGGGAAACAAGGTTTGAGTTTACTAAGGAGAGTTTTAATACAACTAACAGATACAGGTTTGAGAAAGAAGGGGTCAGAGAGGTTAGAGGAGTCAGATTGGGGGTATGGAGAAAAAGTGGGTGTGGTAATAGAAGTAATAGAACTGGAAGTGGAATTAGAGGTGGGGTTGGGCATATTAGAGGTGTTAGGTACAAGTTTAGAAATGGTATCAGGAAAGTAGTGATTAAAATGAATGGCAATATCTGAGGGAGATTGATTGGGAAAAGGAGTGGGGATTGTGGGAAAAGGAGTGGGGATTGTGGGTGAGACAGGGTTGAGAAGAGTTTTTATGGTTGAACAGAACTGGGGGTTAGTAGGTTTCAGAGATTGATGAGAGAGGTAAAATTTTCTTCTGTCCTGGTTGACTCTTTTTTTGTAAGGTTTCTAAGTTCCATGTAAGATTGAAGGAAGACAGAAGATTTGTTTTTTTTATATTGTTTCCAAGTGGCATCTCTTTTATGCATAAGGTGGAAGGTTTCTTTGGATAGCCAGGGGGTATGTTTAGCTTTGACTTTTATTTTCCTGATAGGGTCCAGAGAGTTGAGTATGTTTAGGAATGTCTGGTTGAAGTAGCTAACTGCATCATTTAAAGGTAAAGAATATAGGCAGGACCAGTTAATATTTGAGAGAATTTTGTTAAAGGAAGTGATATTAAAATTTCTTTGATTACGGATGTATTTAAAGAGATGAGAACAAGTGAGTTTGGGTGAGTACCTAGTAATGTGGATAGGTAGGTGGTCACTAATGGAGTCAGATAGTGTACCTGACTGGTGGTACAAATTAGGAGAATTTACGAGAATACAGTCTAGGATAGAATTGGAGTGCTTTTTGCCAAGGAGGGTGGGGGAGGAAACAAGTTGAGTAAAACTCTGTAGGTTGAGACTATGAGACAGTGTATTAGAGTTAACTAAGTTCCAGTCAATATTTACATTCTCAAGTATAATAGTTTCAAAGGGGATGTGATGAAAACACCAAGATAAGATGTTTTCAAGGATGGTGATATTATTCCCTGGTGGAATATAGATTGAGGCTATGGCCATGTTTTGGTAGTTGTTGAGATGACAGGTTACTATGAGTAGCTCTGCAGGGTGGAAGGAGGGAGGGGTAATTGAAAGTGTAAAATATTGAGAGAGTCAGAAAAAAGAATGGAGACACCACCTCCCTTTTTGCTAGTTCTCTCCTGTCTGTAGATATTGAAACCGGGGGAGGGGGGGCAGATAATTCCCCAAGTGCAGAGGAAGCTTGAAAATTGTAAGATTTTGACTTGTTGGTGAGGTCTAATACTGGGTCTATGACTGCATTTCAATCACCTCCTACTATATATTGGTGGCTTGGGAACGAGCAGAGAATGTTATAAATTTCTAAGATAAAATCCTGCTGCTTTGTGCAAGGAGCGCATATATCTTCAGAAAAAGAACTGGTTTGTTAGATTTAGGGTTTAAAGATGTAAAAAGACACCATCTCCCATTTTTGTCAAATTTATAATCCGTTATGATTTCCTGAAATGTCTTTTTAATGATAAGAATAACCCCTTTTGAGTTTGAGCTGTCCCCGGCAGCAATTACTAACTTTATCCATTTTCTATTAACATCCTTAATCCAATCCTCTTTAGGCATATGAGTTTCCTGAATAAAACAAGACATTCACTTGATATTTAAACAACAGGTGCATCAAAAAGTTTTTCTTTTTTTTTTGTTTTTAAGACCCCTTACGTTCCAGGAATGTATTACCCAAACCATAAATTATGATTAAAAGGATTAAATCTCAAAAAGACAATATCTTGAGTAAAATGTTTGTAATCTGTTTCCCCAGGCTTTATCTGAGTATAGAAGATGGCTATAATTATTGAAGGTCCAGAATGTATTAGGTATTTTTGTCTTAAAGTATATGGTAGAATGCTAGCAACATACTCCATCTTTAAACCAGTGCCTACCCACCTTCCCTCCCTAATTGAAGGAGAAATACAAGAGTAAGAACTTTGGTAGAAAGAAAGTGACTGAGTGTAAACAGGTACATTAATAAAAACAGTCTAAACATACTAAATAGAACTATATACAAAAACATCAGCATCTCCAAACTGATCATCCTAGACCATAAGCCCACAATCCACATGGTAACTCTCGTTGTGTGATAGTATAGAAGGAGGAACCTTCATGAGTATAGATAGGACAATGAGGTATATTTGGAATAGCAGGGAAAAATAGGAATAAAAGAACCGTGCGAAAGGTAAGGTATATCCCTTTAAGGAATTCTTTGTAAAGCTATGGTCTGAAGAGACAGAATAAGTTAGATGCAGGAAGAGAAGTATTTATGCAACGACAGGAAGTTGTGTGCAAAAAGTGCCTCCCTCTAGAAAACAGTAAGCTCGATTCCACCCAAACCGATAAGATTGACAAAATAAATACTTTGTCTCTATTTGAGTAAGTTATTCTGTGTTAATGAAACCAAAGTTTGTATTTTTAGGGGAATAGCAGCATATCAGAGCCGATTATGTGGCTTATATTCATGTCGGTAAAAGTTTACATTTCAGGGGATCTGCCAAAGCACTTAATGAATGCAGACTTCGCTTCCTTAGGTGAGTTAACAGCAATTTTTATATCATTATTATAAAAAAATTAGCATGCTGGCATACCTTATTTGGAACTTGAGGCCTCTTTTTATTAGATCAGAGCAAAAAGGAGCCAGCTTCCATCTGTTTTCTTTTATGGCAAGGAGAAGATCCTGTGAGAAGGTAATTTTGTGGGTGTTCCACATAAGTATTTTTTGCTTTTTTGCAGCTGAAAGGATTCTCAGGGTATCTTGGAAGTTTAGGAGTTTGACTTATACTTGTTGAGGGATCGTTGAGTCTTGTTTCCTGTAGAGAGCGTGATGGGCCTGCTCAATTATTATTTCTGTTGAGTCATCCTCTGGGTTAAGAAGGTGATTGAAGATTTCCTTTACAGTGCTAATCAGCTGATTGTTTTCAAATTTTTCAGGGATACCTCTAAGATGTTATTACGTCTGCGCCTAGCCTCAAGGTCAATAAGCTTTTGTTGCAGCTCATGTATCGATGCTATTTTAGAGTGGACCTCCTCTTTTAGGGACTGAATTTGTATTTTGTTTGAGAGTGTTTTTTGTTCCAATGTGTCAACACGCTCCACTATTTGGTTAATTAAGCTGCCAAAATTTGTAAGTTGTTCAAAGAAGCCTTTGATCGCTGTTTGTATTGGCTGAAGGGCATCCTTGAGTTCTTCCATGTGAAAACTAGATTCAGGCTTGGTTTTGGTGCTCGTTTTGCTAGACTCCAGCACTTGTTTATTTTTTGCCATTTAGAACCAGTTTCTTTCTCAGGAGAGGCTATTATTGATAGTTTTGTTTTTATAGTTTGTGTCTCCATGGTGTCTTGTTCTTTAGCCATTATATTTGGAGTTACTGCTGTCTCTTGTATATAGCTAAGAGTTTTAGAATGTTTTCAGGCCTGCAGAGTACACATGGCTGGCAATTGCCAGAGCAGTATAGAGAAGTAGTTAGTTAATTAATAACTAGTTGAATGTATCGGTGTAACATGCGTGGTAAAGAAATCTTTTAATATCCTCAAAATTGGGTTATTTAAAATATCAGTTTTGTATGACTGAGGTGTTATAATTAAATCCATGATTATTATTTCTCAGTATTTTTTCAATTTCGCAGAGTATGAGTAATCTATTAACAGTGATATAGTTTTAATTATGGATGAGATGGAATATAAGTCTAGGTCAGGGGAAGTTATTCCTCCTTTGGACCAGCTATTTAAGTGAGATTTTAACAACACCCTTGGTTTTTTTGGAGCCCAGAAGAATCTTAACATCATAGAGTTTAGTTTTTTAATAATTGTTTTAGGGGGAAGTAATAAAATTGATTGAATGATATAGAGTATCATTGGGAGAATTATCATTTTAATTACTGTTAATATTTCTTCCATTGTAAAAAAAAATTCTGTTCCAACTTGTTATAAGTGATTCTATGTTTTTAAGACTATTACTATAATTAAGATGAATTATAGTCTTGATGTCTTTTGCTAAAATGATTCCTAGATATGTTGTTTGGTCAGAATTATGTTTATATTTATGATATTTTCTCTGTAATTTATTTTTGTTTGAGAAGATGGGTAGTATTTTTGTTTTATCTTTGTTAAAAAACAAACCTGAGATTTTTTTTTGAAAATCATCCATAGAATTATATAGAGAGACAATAGAGGAATTGTTCCCATTTAGTATAATAAGGACATCATCAGCAAAGACTTGAATATTAGATGATATATCTGTATATTTATTAAAGCCTTCTATATCTTTATTCATTCTTATTACATTGGCCCAAGGTTCCATTATTAATGTAAATAATAAAGGAGAAAGTGGACAACCCTGTTTTGCTCCTTTTAAGATAGGTATATTTTGAGAGATGTATGTACCTATTTTAATGTATGCTAAGGCCCCTTTGTATAGTTGTTTAATCAGATTTACAAATTTATCTGAGAAAGTTAAGTATTTTAGTAATATAAACAAATAATCCCAATTTACTGAATAAAAAGCCAAGCTTATACTTAAGCTTATTAATGTTAAATCTTTCTTTTTCTTATTAGCATAATCTATCAGAGTTAATGTTCTTTTTATGTTATCAAAAGTATTTTTGTTAATTTTAAAGCCTGTCTGATCTTCTTCAGTTATGCTTGGAAGAAATGTCTTTAGCCTATCAGCAGAGATGTTCATAAACATTTTATAGTCAACATTCAGTAAAGAAATGGGCCTAGAGGAGGGACACTTCATTGGGTCTTTATTGGATTTAAATATTGGCAAAATAAAGGTGTATTTCCATGATGGGGAGTTATAGATTCATTTTGAGCTGTAAAGAATACATTTTGTAGTAATGACAGAACACTTTTAGCATTATTTTATACATTTTTGGTATAATACCATCATTGCCTGGTGCTTTATTTAATTTAAACTTATTGATTTGGGTTTGCATATCTATGGATGAAATATATTTATCTATTAGTTATGTCTGTTGTTTATTAAGATTTTTATTTATATATTTAGTTATGAATTCTTTTAGTCTATCTCTTGGTTAATTATGTTGTGATTAATTTTGTGAAAGCAATCCCTGAATTCATCTAATATGTCTTGTAGAGTAAAAGATCTCTTTAATATGATTCTGTTTATTGAGTCTTTTAGTCTTATTTTCAAGTTTAAGTATTTAGGGTTCATTGGGAAAGCTAAACATTTATATTTTTCTAGACAGATCCTAGTCTTATGATTTAAAATTTCTTTATATTCATTGTTTAATTTGTTGATTTCTTCTGTTGTATCTTTATTGGTAATGTTATCTTTGTTATTAAGTTTGTGTTTGTCTAATTTATTCTATATGTCCTGTACATTTTTATCCCAGGCTTTCCTTTTGTTATTGTACCATCTGTTAATTTGCCCATATAAGTATGCTTTTAAGACATTCCATATATATATATATATATATATATATATATATTACCTATATATCTGGGGATGTATTTGTTTCTATAAAATTTTGTATCTCTTGATTTATGAATTCTCTGAAGTCTTTTAGTTGGGAAAGATATGCAAGAATTCTTTTAAAGTGCATACTATATGTTACATTTTTAGTCATTTCAAAAGTTATTGAATTATGGTCTGATAGCGGGCATGAGATAATCATAGATTTAGTTAGATCATTGACTAATTGGTTTGAGATCAAAATTCTATATATCGTAGAATAAGAAACATGTCTATTTAAGAAGAAAGTATATTGTATTGATTTTGTATCAGCTTGATTGTTAATATTGTTCAGATTATATGAATTTATAAAGTCTTTTAGATGTTTAGCATGGGTAGATATTCTTTTTTTTTCCCTGAGACACTTATTTCATTCTTGTTTAGAATACAATTGAAGTCACCTGCTATAATGATGTCTCCTTTAGAAAGGAGAACTATTTGATTTAGATGTTGCTTCACTGTACTAGTACCTATACCTGGAATCCAATATACATTAATGAATGTAAAGATCTTTCTATTGATTTCCACTATGACTAGACAAAACATTCCTTTGTCATCCTTGTATGTTTTTATTATTTTGGGAATGGGTAATGTTTTATTCCACATAATGGCTACTGCTCTTTTTTTTCTTTGAATGCTCAGAACTAGCTAAGGTTGTGTACATGTTAGTGGTTAATTTATATATATCCTCTTTCAACAGATGTGTTTCTTGGAGAAAAATTAAGTTAGATTTGTGTAAATATAAGTATCTAAATAAACATCCTCTTTTACATGAGTTATTTAAACCATTAATGTTTATTGAAATACCTTTCAGCAAGATCATTTTAAGCATGTAACAGTGCTAAGAACAAGAACATTATGTCAAGCTTTATTTGTTTTTCTATTATTTTTCCGCCAATACTTGTTATCTCAATCATATTTTCCATGAATGTTGATCTTTTGTGGGTGTGATATACTTTAAAATTATTTAAGATTGGAAACTTGTGTGTAATAAGTAAAGTGGATGTCAAGATAATGTGATTATTATAACAATAGATGTATTGTTATTTCTTAAAAATTGAACCCGCACCCCACCTGGTGTTATAAACTCCCAATCCGAGCAGCATAAACCACTCGAATTTACCTCCCTGTCTATAACAGCAGTGTTCCAGCAACCGCCCCATGTTTATATTTAGTAATTGCTTCTAAATCTTTCATTAACTTCAGTCCTTTAAATTAACCTATTATACTAAACTATAACTCATCAATCTATCGATGTTAACTTGTAAAACTATGTTCAAGATTCTTATCTCCTTCTTATATTCAAATATTACCTTATAGCAAACAAGTTATCTAATTCTAATATTCAGTACTATTTTAACATATAAAATCAGCAGGCACAATTATTGTAGTTGTTATACCTTTAGAACAAATTTTAGATTCTGTTTTAATCTATTTTAAAAGTGCAGTAGAGTAATAACCTGGTCTTAAACAATTTCTAGTTAATAACATTCAAATATATTCTGAGATATTGTTAATAATTTAAATGAGTATAAACAATTTCCAACTAGGAAGATAAAATAAACAAGTCTCAACTGATATATACATATCATCATATAAATGTATCAACTTGTATTCTAACTGTCCTGTGTTAAGAAAACAACAGTATAATGTAGTAACTTGAAGATTTTGTAACAGATAATTTAGATATCAAGAGATTGTTATTGTCAATTACAATATAAATAGTCGTATAAACAATGTTAACTATTAACATTAAAAAGAGCAGTTAGTTCTATGTCCTCAAATAACTGCGTTCATTCAAAACGTATAACAACACTTAATTTAAGGAAGCTTCTATGTGGTTGATTCTCTTCAGCATTAAATAATAAGGAAGGTTCCACTTTATAATGTAGTCAGTAAGATTTCTAAACATTCTTGCCATCTGATCAAGTACTGTTATCACTGTTCTTCTCTTTTTTTGTACAAAATAAAATGTTATGTTCCACAGTACCATATAATGTCTGCTATGAGTTACATTGCAGAAACATTATAGTGAATATTGCTTATGCAATTATGTACACTTATTCATATATTAACTTGTACATTTGTATAGTTGCGTAAAGAAAAGTGACTATTAATAGCAGAGAGTAGTGTGACTATGTAGTCATTCTTATATTCATCTAAATAGGTGTTGATGAGCACTTCAATTAATGGAGTAGTGACCTCTGTTAAAATATCAATGATTGTAGAAGATCTCCTAAAGCAGAATTAGTAGGAAAAAATCCCATTTGACTAGTTTAGAGACAACAATCCCTGGATTAAGCAGATGTCTTGGTGGATCTGAAACAATCTGCTGTTATCCAGAGCCCATCTTGGCTACACCCCCAAGCTCAGACTTTTCTAATAACAATGGCCACTCCCCTCCCCTTTCACTTACTTTCAAGGCTTCCAGTATAAGAAATTTAAACTCATGTCCTTGATTTTCAATACAGTGTTTAGCAAGGGCATTGGTAGCTTTTTTTTCAAGCATTATGTCCTTCAAGTGTTCCCAAATCTTGTTTTTTTAATTTTTGTTCCATTTTTCCAACATAGAAACATGGACAATGGGAGCATAGGGCACAATATACTACTTTATCTGAGTTATAGGAAAACCTCCCGTAAATTTTAAGCTTCAAACTATTAATAGTAATCTCTCTCACTTCTAAAATATGTGAGCAATAAGAACAAGCCCCACATTTACACATGTATCCCAACTTCTTTTGTCCACACTGATTTTCAAAAATATTTTTAAAATTCTGACCCTTCTTATAAACAATGATATGTTTTTCTCCTATATAACCCCTTACATCTTTATCACTACTTAAAATACCCCAATTTTTAAACAAACTATCCCTTACCAATTTACTATCTTTACCAAAAGTAGTGATAAATGAGGTACTAAAAGATTCTTTAACTAATCCTGTCTGAGTTCCCATACTACATACTAAATTATCATTACTCAATTGGCCACCAGTCAAGTTAACTCATGGGGGTTCAGCATTAGTAATTCTGTATGGTTCACTACCAAGGATTGGCATAAAATGCCCATTTATTCTCTTTTTTTTTTTTTTTTTTTTTTTACCTCGGCCATCACCTTACTAACTAAATCAACTGGGTACCCACGTTTTAAAAAACATCCCTTCAGCTTAACACATTCATCCAGAAATTATTCCCATAAAGTGACCATATGAGCCACTCTTACGAACTGACCCTTAATAATGGCTCGCTTTTGTTTATATGGATGGCCACTATCAAAATGCTGATCGAGGACCTTACAGTCTGAATCTCTACAGATGTGCTGTTTATTTTTTCTTTGCTTTGTCCTTCAAATGAGACTTTAATGTAAGGCTCCATCAACTTGATTTGGTGATAGCTCAGGTGGATGTAAAAGATCCCAAAGTACCTGTCAAAAACAGAGGAAGTTCCTCAGTGCCCTGGCCAAATTCCCCTACTAGTGTAAATACATCCTTGGGTTTCCCCTGAAAACTGGCACTAACCCGGTCAACAAAGGATAAATAAATATATTAAAATATTTTAATAACTCTACTGTTATTCTCCTCCCAAAGTTTTCTCCTCACAGGATCTAAAAGACTATAGACCAGTCTCTGTCATCTTAAAAAAGTCTTTGAGAAGTTGGTCTATAAGCAAATATTCAAGCACATAAACAGCTACAGCCTACTATGTGACATCCATCATGGCTTTCAGAGTGCTATTAATACTGCCACAGCCCTAATCTCTACTACTACTAACATTTATGCCAACATTAATAATGGACTCTTAACTGCTGCAGTATTCATTGACATGGCCAGAGTTTTCAAAACCGTTAATCACAGCAAATTGCTATAAAAGCAAAATAGACATAACTTTGGAAAACAAGCCATATAATGGCTTAAAAGCTACTTAACAGATACTACCCTTCAACTGCATTGTAACAATTGCTACTTGGACAATGGAACCCCCTGTAATGGAGTGCCCAGTGGCTTAGTCCTTTGGCGGGCCAGTTCTGTTTTCCATATGATCTCACTGAAGATCTTCCTGTAGTAAATGTTACATTATATACAGACAGCATATTGCTTCTTGATAAAAAATCATTCATATCTCCAACTACAGCTACAAAAGAACTCATTTGATCTTTCTAACTGGACCTATGCAAACAAACATTTTATTAATCCTGAAAAAATTATTGTGATGTTACTTGCATCAGCATCAAAACTATGTGAACTACCAGAAATCAAAAGAAAGGACACCCAGGCAACATCGTAGTCATTCAGTTTTTGATTGACCCAGTGCAGGTCACCACAATGTAGATGGTAATGAATAGAATATACATTTAGCTTCCTTAGTCTTTTGTCATAGTGTAGCCCTTTTACTGAAACTGTGTGTTTTGTATAGACTCTTTTTGGACCATTTTCCAAGCTATTGATATCTTCCACAGTATAGGAGCAAAAGCCAGCTTCATACTCTGTTTATCTTACTTTGCCTCTAAACACAAGAACAAGCATGGAAGAACATCATGATTAACTAGATCAAAGGATAGTAAATATTGCACCAAAGCATTTCCTAGTTTGTTTGCTAATGTGACTTGTCACTTCACCTGTTTTCTGTCCACATTTCTGTTATTCCTTTCCTAATGCATCTAGATATTTAACATTATTATCCCTCACATGTAAAAAACAACATTTTTACAATTAAATTAGACATTGCCTGTGGTAGACCACTCAAACAAAAAAATTAAGATGTTTTTGTAGGTGCATTTGGTTACTATATGAATTTACAGGGTCTATATCAGAAGCTCGAAAGATTAAAAGAGCAATCACTCTTTTATCAAGCTGTAAACATCGAAACCACTAAATAGCGAAGACACGGATCAGCGATTTTTTTTTCCCAGGGAAAAAAATCACTGGGCCGTTTTCAGGACTTTGCCATTTCCTCCGCTGTGGTGCAATCTCGGGGGGTGTGGTGGGCGAAGCCCCCCACTTTATTTTGTGTTTGCATTTGTTTTTTTTTGGCGGAGCAACGATTTTTTTTTCCCTGCGAAAAAATCACTGTTCTGTATTTTCACTATTTAGTGGTTTTGATGTTTAGAGGGGTGCCTTCTGTCTTGAGTCTGCATGTGTCCTCCCTGTGCGTCGGTGGGTCTCCTCCGTGCTCCTTTCCCACATTTTGATGTTTAGAGCTCGATAAAAAAGCGTTCGCTCTTTTAAGCTTTCAAGCTTATAATAAAGACCTGCATTTACAAGGTAGGTAATTTTAATATTATCAGACAAGTTGTATAATAGGATAGGAATTAAGATTGTTTGGTCAACTGAAACTAATGAAGGATTTGTGAGGTACGAATTACCTCAATAAAGTATGCCTAGTTCTTTATGTGATTGACACAATAGTCAAATATTAGTTGACTGTCAATTATTGCTACACATAATTTAGTGTTATCAACAGAAGAGGTCCCAATATGAATCCCTGGGGCACACCGACTCTTGTAGGTAGCTTGCTAGTGTTATGCTTTATGAATGGTCAGATAAGTAGCTTGTTAGACAGTTTAGGGTAGTTCTCTCTTCCATAAATTCCAGGCTCTATCTCTGTGGGTCATTAAGACTTTTATTTCTGGTATTAGCAATGATGCTTGTCTATATTTATGTATTTTTTCTGCAATGGAACTTATGAATTTAAGATAGCCAGGAACTGATTATTAACAATACTATGCCTCATCTAAGAGAAGTTGTTGTAATGGTTACCAATCTATTTAGAAAGTAGATGCTTGAAGTGATAGTGATAACATGTTTTTGACAGTTAGTAGCCAAAGGACACATTAAAGGAATAAGGGGGGCTTTGTACAGATGACGTAGGACAGACGACAGTTGCTTAGTTTGGCATAATGTCAGACTTTATAATTTTAATTTGATTATTTTTTTATCATCCAGTCCAGTCCAGTAGATTTTATTTGCCTGATGATTTGTCTACTCTCATGTCTTGGTAAGTTACCTGTGTGAAAAAAATGTTGGTTTTTGCAGTATTGTTTGTCCAGCCTTTGTTGAAATCACCTAAAATTGTGATGTCGCCTTCTAAATTTAAGATAATCCATGATCGACTGTTTTGTGTGTGTTGATATTTAAATTACATCATTTTGTTCTTAATCTGCCCTGATTAATCACAATATTACAGAAAGGGCTTATCAAAGTTAAGGTACAGGGTTAGGGTTAGCTTGTGCTAGTAAGGTGGTGCAGGGGGCAAAGCCTCCCACACCACCTCTTCTCCCACCAGCTGTGCATTTGTGCACACACACACACACACACACACACACACACACACACACACACACACACACACACACACACACACACACACAGCCATACTCACACTTTAATACTGTCTGTGAAAAGATGTTTCCATTTTTTTCCATTCAATAAGTAATCACATATTTTTCAATGACATGCACAATTGAGGAATATCCATACTCATTGTGTGTGTGTGTGTGTGTGTGTGTGTGTGTGTGTGTGTGTGTGTGTGTGTGTGTGTGTGTGTATATATATATATATATATATATATATATATATATATATATATATATATATATATATATATATATATATATATATACACACGTGTCAGGACACGCAATGAGTGCCAAAAAAACAAACAACTCCCCCCCTCCCCCAAAATACAGGAGAATAGTAAATGTCGAAAATCACTGTTCTCCTTTAAACTTACTTTTTACACGTTCCCGTCCCCATCCCCAAACTCATATATACCAACTCCAAGACAAAAAGGAATATTTTGAGAAATTAGATTATCGGGTTTAGTATACATAAGTCCTGATTTTCAGTCTCCATATTTCAGTATTCTGTGAATCAGCTTTCTGAGTCCCAGCATGTCAAATATATATATATATATATATATATATATATATATATATATATATATATATATGTGTATATATGTATATATATATATATATATATATATATATATATATATATATATATATATATATATATATATATATATATATATATATATATATGGGTCTCCCTCAGAAGATCAAAGTTCCAGAAAGTTGAACTTCATATGTTTGAGACCATGTGATTGACTTTCCAAAACACTGAAGCTTTTGAGACAGATCATTGTACAGTGGGAGTGGGGGAATTTACCTTTTTTCCCAATGTAGTGCTATCTCATAGTTGTATATATAATATGCAGGGGGTGTGGGCTGGCACAGGGGAGTTTACCCCCTCCCCGCAAAAACATAGATTTGTGTTGTTTGGAACTTCAGAAAGTTGATTATATGCTCTCGACTATATGACATTTGACTTCCTGAAACTTTGATCTTCTGACATAGATATATATATATATATATATATATATATATATATATATATATACACACACACACACACACACACACACACATATATGTATATGGATTTACTTAAATTTATCTAACGCACTTTCTATCAGTACCAAATTTATCAACACATTTTTATCTAATGTTTTTGACTGGCAAGCATTTTTATTGACAGTTAATTTTATCTAAAATGTTTAAGACAGAGACAGTGCACAAAAATAAGTGTTTTTGCAGGGTGCAGCTTCCTACGCCCCCTTACTTAAATATACAAACTCCACTGTCAGGAAACCACACAGGAAGTTAAATATGGACAATGATTCACTGTTTGTGGTGTTTTCTCATTTCTCTGAGGTTGTGCAATTGTGGAGTTAGTATATTTAAGTAAGGGGAATGGGGGTGAAACAATGCAGTTTCTCTGTCTTAAACATTTTAGATAAAATTAACTGTCAATAAAAATGCTTGCTAGTCAAATGAGCTTTAGATAAAATATGTTGATAAAAAGTGCATTGGATAAATTTAACCAGATGCAGAAATAACAGTTATTTCAACAGGAAAAATTCTACATTGTATTAATGCACAAATAATAAAAAAAATGGCAAGTAATGTAAAATTCAAGAAGCAAATCAGACAGATCTTTTTAACTTTCTCTATGTAATTGTGTGTAATGTGTGTTGATTGCATTTGTATGTTATGGCACTTTAAAAAAATCTTTCATCAATATCAATTTAACGAATATTAGTTGCTTATCTTTAACTGAAATATGATGATGATAACTGACGCCTGATGAAGCCTGATTGAGCGGTTGAATCACTTTCACGTCTATCTGTTGCTTTTACATTACCTTAGTGTGGAACATTTCCTCACATATCCTTACAGATGCTGAAAAGGACGTTCTGAGTAAAGGTTTGGGTTTTATACTTGTTTAATATCTATCAGATTGTTTGCTAGAAGTTTAGCATTAAAACTGTCTATAGGTTCTAATGTTAATGTAACACCTGCTTTAAGAAAGAGTGAGAAATGAAGGCCATTACTGAATTAAAAATAACAAATGATTCTTCCTATTATATTGACACAATGCAAGAGATGTTAAATAGTGAGGCCTATGAAGAAATAGCACTTGAAGAAGTCTATGGTGTATTAGATAATATAGATAGAGCATTTGTTGAATGTTTGGATTTTCATGTCATTAACAGACTTTACTATTGATTATTTTTTACTGTTGATTTCACAATTTTCCCACAATTACAGTTTGCAGATTCATAAACCAAACATCCCACCTTACCCAAATTTAGACAGGTAGTTGCTTGGAGGAATGTCTATTTATTTAGATCAACAGTATTTACAGCTAATAACAGTTAGTTGGCATATGAACATATATTTTGTTCTTATACCAGAATAAGTTATACCGGAAAAAAAAAGGGGTAAATATGGGAACAAGCTGCGCACGCTTATGCAAAACCTATAAATGGAGTAGCATGGGAGAAACAATATTTAACCATCAAAGAAATTGCTTTCACCTTTGTGGATGATCTTTTCTGCTTTGGCAGGGTAGTGTTCCAGATCCAGAGGCCTTTTAAACCAAAAAATATGACAAGTGATTTTTTTTGAAATTCACAACAGGTTGTGTTGTGATGACAATGTGTTAAATAATGAATTATCAAAAAAATCTGATTTGATTTTATATAGGGCTATGACAGTAATGATATAGATGCCATTTGTAAACAAGTAGTTGCACGGAAACAGGATCTTAGTATAATTATCCCCTATGGCAATATATTTCAGAAGGTGAAAAGAGTGATGAAAATGGTTGTTAGGTGACAATCCTAGTTTTGTGTATAAAAACAACAAGACATTAAAACAACAGTTTTGTTCGAAACCTATAATGTATGGATTCAGGTATATGTACCAAAATTTTCACTTTCAAATTTTTATATCCCAATATACCAACTTGAGATTAGGAACATTACACAAATGACACTGAATGTGCAGTTGGAATGGATTAGGTTAAAAATTAAGATAATATTTATACTATATTGTATTATACATATATTGATTTTACTTATTTATATAAATCTATGTAATATTGTAATGTTTGTTATATGGGCATTTGTATGTTATGGCACTTTAAATGGATTCATCAAATATTTTAATTAAGGTCTTGAATCTTAGTTGCTTTGAATAAAGCTTTTACATTACTTGCCATTCGATTTATTTGTGGACTAATCAACACAGAAGAATTTTTCCTGTTGAAATAACTGTTATTTCTGCTTGCTGTAGCTGAGTAAACAAATATGAAGTGTTTTTGGTTGAGTCCCACAATATTGACTAATAAACATTGATAACCAAATCAGCTTTAAACTCCAAAATGGATTTTAACATGGTTCCTGCAGGAACATTTTCCTTAATCCATTGCAGTCACTGTTTTTTGCTTAATTATTTTTTTTTTGTTTTGTTTTCAGTATTCTTTGAATTGACCAAAAATATTTACACACACACAGTCTTTCAGAAAGGAATATACCAGAAACTTTAATGTGCCTTTAGTGATGCTACTGATCCTTAGTGGATACCCTCTTCCAAAACTAAGAGGATATATGAGAACAAGATGACATACTTTGAAAAACAGAGAAGTCAGGCTACCTAGAAGCATCACAAACTGGTATTATTTACTTACATACATACATGCATGTCAATGGACAATAAGCCTAAAAGTTTCTATACTGTTCATTTTACTATCGTATTGAGAACGTTCTCTCTCAATAATAACTGTCTACTGTTCTTTCAGGAAGCTGTCAAGATAGCGGGAGATCCACCAAAATGTATCAGTGAAAGAGGCAAAAACATTAAATTGCTGGAGGATAATTAGAGGTTGAGTATTGTTTGTCACAATAGCAAAAAAGGGAACTTAGCAGATGTTTATCTTGTTGAATGTGAAGGTACATTGCAGACAGTCCTATTTTGTGTATGTGTTTCTACAAACAGCTTATAGTGCACCAGGTTATTTTACTTGCAATTTGTATTTTATTGATTATGTGGCATTGTATTTAACATGTGAAACATTTTACAGAGGAAAAACTAGTTGGAAATTAAGGTAATTTTGTCAATGAACACAGCAATTCAGTCAAGCACAATACGTTAGTTAATTCCCTATTTTAGCATTTTATCAGCTGAGGATTTTTTTATCTGGTTGATTTTGTCCCTGAACATTTTAATGGAAACAGGAGAAATGAACTCTAATTTAAAGAAAAGGAATGGTAGAGCAAACTTAGTGCAAGTTTCCCTGGTTAAAATTGGTCTATTAAATATAAATATGTTTTTAAAAAGAAACTA
This sequence comes from Protopterus annectens, assembly GCF_019279795.1. NCBI lineage: Eukaryota > Metazoa > Chordata > Ceratodontiformes > Protopteridae > Protopterus > Protopterus annectens. The sequence continues at coordinate 689,219,345 of NC_056747.1, read as the reverse complement.
AAAGTTTAATACATGTAAATTAGAACTGATGTTTTATTGATCACATGACTTAGCAAGTGATTGTATTTTGGATCTATAAGATGGAACATTCTACTAGTATTTAGTCTCATGAAGACCTCTGTGAAGGTTGAAAGTACCAGGTCTAGCTCTGTGGTGTGTTTTTCAGTATATTAAACCTACTAATTTGAATTTTGAAGTCTGGTACTTTCCCCTACTTTATAGAATGTGATTTATTTGTTTGTATGTTTTCATCTTTGAGAGGCTTGTGGCATTACTTTTCTGGTGCATTTTTTAGTATATTGTTGCAGTTTAATATTATCACTGTTGAAATATTCCCTGCCATTGAATTGTTGCTTGTCATTAAACAGATTTGCTTTTGTAGGGTTCATAGTTAGGAAGTTCTTATACTATCACTTGCCCTTTACACTTTCATAATTCTGTAATATGCACTGTATTTTTTCACTTTTTACATTTTATTTGTCTGTTGTTTAACTGCCTTTCATTGTCAAGTTATACTTTTCCCCATCATACTGTTTTGTACAGCTGATAGATTACTATTGTTTGTGAAGCCATTGCATGCTGTCTTGTATATCATTTTAAATAGTATCATTCCAGGGGAGGTACCAGGTCTGCCATGGTAGAGACGGTTTGGTTAGTAGAAAAAGTAAGTCATTATTAGTATAGCCAAAGTTATGTTGAATTTAAAAAGTTTTATTTTACATTTAGGTATCTCTCATAAACAGTACACAACAGAAGTGATAAACCAGCACCTTAACACAACTTAAAAGAAAAAAAAAACTTTTTTTTTCAATAAAACAGGACACACAGTGAAAGATTTCAAGCAGAAAGTAAATATTCAGAAATGCTTTCACCCTTAGGCTGCTCAGGTTGATCTCAAAAGTACATTGCAGTTTTACATGTATAATGCAGGTTTATTAGAATTATAAGTGTGTGTATATGTGTGTGTGTGTGTGTGTGTGTGTGTGTGTGTGTGTGTGTGTGTGTGTGTGTGTGTGTGTGTGTGTGTGTGTGTGTGTATATATATATATATATATATATTATATATATATATATATATATATATATATATATATACACACACACACACACACACACACATGCACACAGACACACATGAGTCTACTTCTGATTGTCAAAAACTCACTTTCTCGACAACCAGAAGATATAATCCATTTAAGCGAAAGTGCACTAAATCAAAAGTGCATTTTCGCAAAAGCCGGTTCTCTGAAGCACATTACAGTGGGGATAAGGAAATATATCCCCCCTGCAAAATACTGTTTAAAGCAGTTTTGTTTTGTTTTTTTCTGGTTCGGAGAACCGGCTTTTGCGAAAGTGCACTTTCGCTTTAATGGGTTTCGATGTTGCTTGATTGAGATTTTGATCAAACAACATAGACCCATATATATATATATATATATATATATATATATATATATATATATATATGTATGTATATATACCCTATATGTGTGTGCTGTACCTGGTCATATGGGGCTCACAGCTTTAGAATTTGATGTGCCCTCTTTCATGAGGCTCATGCTACTGAAAGTTTGCAGTGAAATAAAAAATCCTATGCTGCTGGAAGTATGCATTGAGACAGAGAATTCCAACCCAGAAATAATCTAAAATACAGCAAGTGAGACACAGAAATGCAAACAGATCTTGCTGTTTCTTTTCCAGAGAATGGGATGAGGTTATCATCCCATTCAAATCTTTTTTGTATGAGGTGGAAATGGCCACCAAGCCTAATTGAGACTTTTTGCAAAGTTCCTTTATTTTGAAATAAGTACTTTTGTATTGGGAGTTTAAGAAAAAACATTTAATATAGCATTTTTGGAACACTGAAATATAAGAAACAAAGGTAAACAGATCTTGGTGTCTCTTTCCCAAAGAGTGGGTGTGTTGGGTGGGATAATTATCACCTTTGGATCTTTTTGGTGTGGTAGGAATGGCCATTAATCAAACCTGAGATCATTGGCCACCTTCCTTACATTTTACAGCGAATATAGGAGAAAGAAAGAAAAAACATTTTATATAACCTTTTGAAACAATCTTCCAGAGTGTCCAGTTGTACAAAACAGTTTAAATAACTTTTAAAATATTTTGAAACATAATATAGACAATTCAGATAATTCAGTATTATATATGGAACACATTCTTTAAATCAGACATGCAATAACCTATTGAAATACTGTGCAATAAAGTAATGAAACTGTTGCATATAAAGTACATGAACAGAGAGTAAAACAGGCATAGAAATCATTGCAAAAGCAATCCATGAATGAGAATTGTCACCAAAGTCCATAGTAATTTGAGACAGGTGGTTTTAAATATTTAGTCCATGCTTAGATGTCCTTAACCTACAACAAAGTTAGTACAAATCTTTATGGTGGACCTTTCTCAAAGCAAAGATCCTTTTGATTAAAATGGAGTTTATTCCTGGTACATTGTGGGCCTTGAGGTTTATCTGCCATTTTGGCTCCAATTTTTTAGACACATCATTCCTGTTGCCTTTCAATGGGCCCATCTCTAAGAAATCCAGACTGTGGAACTTGAAGCCATTATGTTCAGGAAAGTCTATGCTATGTTTTGCCAATGGATTTGTAAGATGTTTAAGCATTATGTTAGAAAGGTGATGTGCAATTCTTCTTTTGAATTTATTGATTGCCATTTCCCACATAAAAGTCATTGCAAATATTACACTGGGTTATGTATATCACAAACTCAGTACTACAATCACTTGTCTTTTCTTCAGCAGAAGGCAGTCAAAGTGATTCAAGTTACTGAGGTATTGGCAGAAGCTACAATAAGGAAGCTCACAACTGTAGGTTCCCCAAATTGGTGATGAGGTTTTCCCTTGCTTTCCAGCCAGTCCCTCACACATTAGGCTTTTTGAAAACAAAGGTGGGTTGCCCCAGGATTTTTTCCACTTGTTTCTTATCTGTTATAATGCCCCATTTGGCAATGATCAGTTTCCTGATTTCCCCATGGTCTTTAGTGAAAGTCAAGGCCATACTTTGTTTTCTGTCCTCCTCACTGGGGTCTCTATAGAGGTTATTGTACTGTCTAGTCAGCCTTCCTGGAGAGTCATGCAGGGATGGGTCATTATTTTCTTTAAGGGCTTTGGATCTGAGATTATTGTTAACATGGTGTCACTGTATCCCTTAGTAAGGAAGTCTCTTTCTAGGTTCCAGAGGTTGGTGGTAAAATCATTGGTTTCTTTTGACATTGTGGCCTGTCTCATCCCCTGTGACTTGATCACATTCCTCTCTGTGATCGGTGGGTGTGGTTATGTAAAAGTTTGTTGGCCTATGTAGGTTTTCTGTACAAGTTACTGCTAAATGTTGCCATGTTGGAAGCAGTTACATCTAAGAAGTTGACTGAGGTTTTACTGTGGCATGTAGTAAATGTGATTTCCCATGAAATGATGCTACTCATTTGTCAGTTTGGAATTAGACAAGAACATCCATTCATCCTTGAATAAAGGTCTGCTTAAACTCTTAACTGGACTGTTTTTTCCTCTTCTGGAAAGAGGAATGTATTTATTTTTGCTAAGTTTTGCTAAATTAGCTGAGGTCAGGCTCTGACATTCTGACAAGTTATCCTTATGTTTAATCTTCTGCCACTTTAGACACTTACCTTCAAACTTCGTATTTATTTCTAGTTAACCTCTTGCTATAGCAGTCCCTGACATCTTGTAACTAATGTTGGTAGCCACATAAACTTAACCTACTTGTACCAGTCCCCAGACTTACCAAGACTGTAATTTAACTAAATCAATTGCATGCCTGTCACCATAGAGCTGTAGTTGATCTTATCTCCAACTTAAATGGTATGTAGGTATTCTGAGGCAATGTAGTACCTGCCTCAGATTTGCTCACAACCCGCTATTCCTAGAGTTCCCCAGTCTTCCTTTGAGACAGCTACTTCCTTGGCCTGAAGTCATGTTTCTCTACTCCCACCACCATCTTTAAACGGCATCTATGTATGCAAAGATGGTCAAGATATCATTGTCTAAGCCTTATGGGTACCTATACAGGTATTCTTAGCCATCCAGAGGCACGCCTGTACTTACACCCTCACATACTACTGCAGGTAATCATCATGAATGTAAGTCCAAATCTCTAAGGTTACATAGGCTTGCTTCTAACCCTTTGCATAGGTGATTCCATTGTAAGTTGACATTGTAAGACATACTGACAGATTCCTTATCAGACTGGATAGAGACAGAATTGCTGTCAGTTGTCTCTCTGTCACTAGTATCAGGGCTATTACAAGGACTCTCAGGACCCTTCAGTATCCTAAATAAAAACATGACCTTGTTATTGTCCATAAGGAAATAAAGGACTTTAGGTTCTCGCCACTTAGGATGGTAAGCTACTTGTGCTAAGCACTATTCATCCATTTCCAAAAATGAGGCCTAAATTCAAAGACAAGATAACTGGATACAATAACTGGCGTGTTAACTTGGTGTCACTCTGGTGGATCCGGTGTGTTCTGCCTGGGACCAGATGGACAACAGACCGTCATGATTTGCCATACATGGCATGCACCTCTCAGCTCATGCCTTAAGCATGCGAATAAGAACTTTTTCTTGTCTCATGATGCCTTTTTTTAGGCAATGTTAATGTCATGAATATACACATAGCAAATTCCAGTTTGAGCAGTATCGCAGTTCTTCTGCTCAGTGCTAGAAATTTAAGTAGCAAAATGTTGGAGGTTCAGGCTTACCTCACTCTTGAAGACATCCATAACTGTATAATTACTGAAAGTTTCAGTACAATAAGACTGTTTTCTTAACATAGTATTGCTTCTGCTATGTACTCACACATGATCCTGAGCCCATAGCTGTAGGGAGCTTTGGCGTTTGAAATAATTTATGAGTTTGCCAGTATTCAGCATGCTGACATTCGGAGAAAGGTTTTAGGTGAATACCCGACTCGACCTTCTGAGCATCGAGCAGCATTCAGTACTAAACCATATATATATATATGCATCTATTCCTCTCTCTCTTTATATATATATATATATATATATATATATATATATATATATATATATATATATATATATATGTATCTATTCCTCTCTATATATATATATATATATATATATATATATATATATATATATATATATATATAGGTCTACTTCACTTGACCTAAAACTCATTTGACTGACTTCCATTTCACCAGCATTTAAGACATAGACTTGCTGTGGGTTTTCCTTCATCTGTGACTTGCTTGTGATAAAACTAATTACTTTAAGTTACAGTGCTGACTGTTAGAATTCTGATAGTCATGTAGAAAGTAGTGTTGTAGTGTTTCTAAATGTGGGTTTGTCTCTCTACATTTTTATGGGATGTATCTAAAGACATTTGGTGAATGTTTTGTGAGTTCCCAGCAGTAGTGGCAGTGTGTAGAGTACTGTAAGGCAAGTTGAAGGTATATACCCTTTTCTCCACTGTAGTAAAATCCTGGAGTTAGTATATATAATTGGGGGGTGTGGGGGGGCACAGCCCACCACATTGGGGGCATGAGTGGCATAACCCCTCACCTAGTATGGTTGTACATTGTCCCGTTCCACCTAGTATGGTTGTACATTGTCCCGTTTCTGTTAAGAGGGTAAGTAAGTAGTTTTTAAGTTCTGGAAAGGGTTAGTTATTGGTGTCTGTGTGTGCTTGTCTATGGTTTAAGATTTAGTATATTTAAATTCAGCATCGTAAGCCATCAGTGAAATGGGAGTCAGTCAAATATGTTGTCAGTCAAGTGAAATTTAGGTCAGTTGGGTATTGGTCAAATGGGTGCCAGTCAAATGGGTTTTAGGTCAAGTGAAGTAGATCCATATATATATATATATATATATATATATATATATATATATATATACATATATATATATATATATATCTGTGTGTGTATATTGTAGATCCGCGGTGGTGCAGCGGTAGCGTTGTTGCCTCACAGCAAGTGGTTCACCAGTTCAATTCTCGGATGGAGTGCAGGGAGTGCCTTCTGTGTGGAGTCTGCATGTCCTCCCCGCGGTTGGGTGGGCGTTCGAAAGACATGCGTAAATGGGTGTGCCTTCACTGAAGGTTGAACGTCGAGCTGGCACCTCAGCATTCATGAAAATCTACTGCCAATCATTAGCAGACCGGACTTCCGCTGTGGCGACCCCTAACTGGGAAAAGCCGAAAGACCAACAACAACGTCTGTGTGTGTATATTAGGCACTTCATTTTCTCATGGCAGGCACTACTTGATGCCGATCTAGAAGTTATAGAGACCTTAATATATCTTGACAAAACTACTAACTATGTCATTGTTAACTATAGGTTCTCTTCAGTATCCACTTTGGAGCATACTGATTACCTAATCAACTTAATAACCTACCCATCAAGCCTAATACCATTTTATGGGAGACTTCAATAACCCTCTGTCAGCTGTTAAACTTATTTAACTTGCATTTAAATAAGGCAAAGAATGCCATGACTTTGTAAATAGAAACTCTGTTCAAATTGCCTTGCCTACTAAGGTTAACATCCTTGTTTTTGCCTTTACAGGCCACGTCTCATCCTGTTTCACCCCACGTCTTTACATCTCTGGTAAAATCTAATCACCTAGCTTTTACCTTCATATTCAGCACAAAAAAACCCACATCATTTCAGAATTATTCTAAAGTCAGCTAGTATATTCTGCCAAACAAGTCCATTCATGAGCTAGGGTGATGTGAAGTGGACAGGTGCCTCAGGCGCAAGGTATGAGGGGGCACGAATATGACGTGCTGATCAATCATTAGTGCAGTACTAGTATACATTTCTGTACTGGCGTTTCTGAATGCTGGTTCATAAATGAATTTCAATACTGCTCTTCAGCAGTACTGATGCGCTTCAGCACTTTGATGTGTGGTACAACTTGTAGCAAGCTATCTGCAACAAATATAGCAAGTGGCATGCTATTGTTTTTTTTTTGTACTCAGCAAGGCAGCAAGAGGGCAGGATGCAGAAAAGGGACATGGCTGGTTCCTGAATTTCTTCTTCATGAACTTATGGTTGAGGGGTGCCAGTTCAAGGTATGGCACCATGTACTAGAACAGCCAGCTATGGCACTGATACCACCTTTGTCTTGGCATACACCTCAGAGTTGTACTCTCATATGAGTAGAATTGCTATAAGCAACAGCAATACATTCAGAAATAAGGCAATATTGTGGAATCCCATATAAAGTAACTGTATAACAAAAATATATAGCTCCTAACTGTTTAAACTTCCACTCTCCCACGCTGTAAAAGCAGCTTAAAGTATTAAACAAGATCCTCAGGTATATAGTTAGAGAGTACACGGTCAGTTGTGAACTTATATTTTTTCCAGTACTATGAACAACCACAAGTCCTTCTGTACTTAAATTATGAAACTAAAAAAATAACAACCAGTTCTGCTTACCTCCAATGGTATATCCCATTCCTGTCTAGAAACTATAGTTAATATCATTGGTGAGGAATTTATCTCTATCTCCATCTTCATGTTTTACACACACACACACACACACACACACACACACACACACACACACACACACACACACACACACACACACACACACACACACACACACACTGACTTCCCCCAAGTTGTATCACCTTTGAAAACAAGAACAGTAGCTATGTGAGTCCTGACTATATTCCAGACTGTATGTGTGCAAGTCTCAAACACTTGCTTAGCCCAGCGTCTGCTAAAACCATTTATCCTTACTCTCTCCACAGGCTATTGTACCTGAAACTTGGATAACAGCCACACACCCCCCCCCCCCCAAGGGCAGACCCGCAACAGTCCCCAGTAATTATAAGCCTATCAGACTAACTAGATTTATCTTTTTAAAGTATGAAATCAGTTATCACTAAACTAATTAAGAATGACATAGTTGACTTCTGGACCATCAGCCTCAATCAGTTTGGATTTGTTAATGGCCAGCTATGGTAACCAAGTTTGCAAATGACTGCTACTGTTGTCATTTCTTCCTGTGATACCTAAACTCTCCAGCAAGCTCCAGGTAAGACTTATACCTGCTACACCTGGTGCACTAATCAGAAGCTCACCTTAAATGTTAAGGGATATGATCTAGTACCCTTTGGTACGGTCCTTATCCTTTTCCTAATATTAATGGCACTCCTCTTAAAACAGTGTTTTTAATGATCTGGGTACCCACATGGCAGTGAGCTGTCTTTGGCCCATAATGTCCTTTTCTAGTCAGAAAGTAATCATTCTGCATCACACAGCTTATCTGTTGTGGTATCTCTTCTATATCTAAGGATGTATTTTTTACCCATTTACTCCTCCCCTTCAAACCCATTATTGAATGCATTGACTTTTTTGGGATATGTCTCTCAAAACACCTTGTACAACTTCAAAAGCCTCAAAGATTCCTAACTAAAAACAAATCCCTATCTTAAGCCTGAACAAAATCTTTGTTTAGTCAGTCTTAGTTTGATGCATAATCTTTGCCTATAATTTCAAGCTATGAAAGATACCATACTTTTTCCTTGTAACTGTCATCTGTCCAACATTACTTAAATTGATGAATTCCTGCCTTCCCTTAAACCTCACTCCCTATCCTCCTGAACATTATTTTTCACATGTTGTTCCCACAAATTTCACTTTTTCACTTAATTCACTTTTAATAAATCAAGCAGCTTGTCTTATTTCCACTCCAAAGACATAATAAACCTACATTGTAAAATCACCAATGCCTGCTGGTGTCATAGGTGTCTTACCCCTTACATCCCCATGTTTAAAATAAGAGTCCTTCTGCCCAGCAAGTAGAGTACCTAACTGAACACCTTTAATACAAAGCTTGATGACTGGATGGGTAACTGTAAATTCATACCCAACATTAATGCTAATGATTACTTTCCAGAAGGAACTAATCTCTTCTTAACAGTACAAACACAAAGTGGTTTAATATTCTCAATGGCTAAATGCAGCATAAAGCTATGAATCTGTAGTGGACCATTTTAAGACACAAATGCCCATTTTCAGAAGAGACAACTTAATATGTTTAGTTGTCCTCCTTACGCTTGTACAGACAGTAATGAACTACTGGTAGATACTTAAACTTTGTCACAAAAGCTGGCATTAAAGAGGTAGCTAAAATCCATGTATGAGTGCTTGCGCACACACACACACACACACACACACACACACACACACACACACACACACACACACACACACACACACACACGAAGTACTGAACTTTAAGTGAAATCAAATATAGAGAATGGAGACTTGCAGAATTCTTCACTTTGTCACAGGGGCACCAACAGAAACTGTTCTATCATCTTGACAAGCTAGGCTTCATGAATGTTAATGATACATGTTAATTTAACTATATGGTTGCAGTTTAAATAGTGTGGTATCGTTCTGAATTATCTTTGTTCATATAGCTGACCAGTTTGATAACCATATAGGTAACAACATGTTCTTTCTATAATTAATGATAAAATTTGTGGAAAACTTACTTCCCACAATGCACTTCTCTTGGGGATCCCTATTATTTAAGTTTGGATTGTATGTGAAATATGAAATTGAGAGATGACACAGTTAAGATACTATTGGAAGTCAGCCAATCACTGCAAGCAAATTCCTATTATCGCTGATGCAGGACAGTTGTGGGAGGAGGGCAAGCAAACACTCACATGTATCTAAGGAGAGAACTAGTTTAAAGAAATTCAGCCAGACAAGAATAAATACTTTCAGGACTCCACAGCCTAGTATCTCTAGCAGCTATTTATTTATTTACTAGTGTATGGCACTATCGCAATGGACCTTTTTCAGACCTAGCTGGGCTAATGTATCCCACTGTACTTGGCACTCATCAGACCCATCATTGAGTATAATGTCTCCTTAGTATGTACCTTACCAGGAGCATACAACAACTGGAACATCCACAGATGTTCCTCACAAAAAGGATACAGGGCGTAAACACATTGTTCTATATAGTATGCCTCAAAACCCTATCTCTGTACTGTTTCATATAGACTGCCAAGTGGTGATCTATGTTTGGTATACAAGGCATCATTGGTTCCCACTCTGATGGACCTCTTGCATATACACAGAACAAATTGCACCAGAACTGTGAGATACAATGACCTACACTTTGCTTATGGCAAAAACAGGAGATGTTTGAAGGACATGTTTGTTTCTCAGAGAATTCCAGTTCTTGCAATAGACTTCCCATCCATACTCAAGGCACAGCCCTTCCCCAACCATACTCAAGTGTAACCTGGACCAGTGGATCGGAAATCAAAAATTCACCCTGGGTCTGGAGTCTATGTCTGTGGACAGAGGCAGCCAGTAATCATGCCCTAACTAGCATACACATATTAAGATAACCTCTAGGCACAGTAACTTGTAGGATAAATTTTGTTGCATTGCTAGATTTATAAAGGCCCTTGTGGTCATTTGTCTAGTATACACCTGTGAATAACTATCTTCACCTTATTGATTGTGGGCTACCAAAATGTTTTTCACCGTAACACTATGGTAATGAGAGAACATGAACAGAGAAATTCAGGGTTGATGGGGCTCATACCATCCTGATATTGAAGGCCTAAGGCGACTCAGACAGGAAGATAGGGTATACATCTTCCTTTAGAGTGAGGTATGGGGCTTGGACTATCTAAATGAGAAGATACAAAAGATAATTAATAAGCATTTGTTATAATGTTTCTTCTTACTTGCATTAAGAAAAGAAACATGAATAATTCTAGTGTGCAAGTAAGCTCTCAAATTCCTTATTAAGATAATACAGTACAGACAGTGGCTAGCATTTTTATACAACAATTTGGACTTCAAAAAATTCTTTATTTTGTCATTGTTATTAGCATTATTTTCACTTAATTTTTGAGCCCCCCCCCCCCTTGATGGACTGACCATTGAGTCTCAGTTCATTAAAAAACACATTAAAAAAAAAGAAACCCTCACAACTCAAAGCATTGAAACATGGCTTTCATGTATACATGCCCAAAAAAGCAAACCTCTACAAAGTTGTACAGTAAAACAACACATAAAAGATGCACATGTGCACAAAAAAGACTATTTGGTGGATTCATGAATGCTATACTAAGTGCTGCTGTCATGTACGAGGCACAACGTGTTGCACACACAATAATGCGCTATTTTGTATTCTTTAAACATCTATCATGTACAAAGCACAACATGCTGCACACACGATTGTGTGCTATTTTGTATTCATTAAACAACTATTGTGTATGAGGCATGACATGCTGCACACATGATAATACCTGATTTTGTATTCATTAAACGGCTATCATGTATGAGGTACGACATGCTGCACACATGATAGTGCGCTATTTTATATTCATTAAACAGCTATCGTGTACAAAGCACAACATGCTGCACACATGATAGTGCGTGATTTTGTATTCATTAAACAGCTCTACAGAGCTGAAAGTGGCAGAGTTAAAAATGTTAAGATTTGCATTGGGTGTGACAAGGATGGACAGGATTAGGAATCAGTATATTAGAGGGTCAGCTCAGGTTGGACGGTTTGGAGACAAAGTCAGAGAAGCACGATTGCGTTGGTTTGGACATGTGCTGAGGAGGGAAGCTGGGTATATTGGGAAAAGGATGCTAAGGATGGAGCTGTCAGGTAAGAGGAAAAGAGGAAGGCCTAAGATAAGGTTTATGGATGTGGTGAGAGAGGACACGCAGGTGGTTGGTGTGACAGAGCAATATGCTGAGGACAGGAAGAAATGGAAACAGAAGATCTGATGGGAACAGCCAAAAAAGAAGACGACAGTCAATGTAGAGTCTCAAAATAAGGGTAAATGGCAGAATATGCTAATGAAAGCATAAGTAACCAAATTACATGCTAATTAACTAATCCAACATGGTGGATCTTTTCAAGAACGTATAAAGTAATTGTGTATACTCAGTGTAGCCATTTGCCCTAAAATTCAAAATTCTTTGGAATTTAGCCACAATTACACTTAGGGGAAAAAAAGTTTGGGGTTGCTGCTGTCATCATTAACTTGCATGTGCAACAGGCTCTAATTCAAGGTGCTGCTGCTGCCAGACTTCAGCCAAGAAGGGTGTTTAGACCCCATTTGATTTACCATGGACTGCATGACATAGAAACTGTAGATATGGTAATCAGGTGGACAGGGAAGCACTAGTGGAAATATGCAATGTCTGCTGCCTTCACCTGAGACCCCAGGGAAATCATGAAGAACCCATCCCATTGGAAGCAGAAGTATTTGTAGCTTTATGTATACTTGCTACAGGTACTTCCAGAGACCCACAAGGGATATATTAAAGGTCACAGGCCTCAACTTCTAGAATATTACATCAGATTCTGAATGTAATGTTACACATTCAAGGAATCATATTTGTTTGCCATGCACCCCAGAGGAGAGACAGAGAGCTATATAGGAATTTTATGTAATAGCAGATTTCCCAGAAGTTTTGGGGGTCGTAGATTGCACATGCATTGAAATAAACGCCTCACCTGATGAACAGGGAAGGAGATACCACTCTCTAAACTGTCAGATTGTCTTTAATGCTCAAAGGATCATCTGCAATGTCTGTGCAGGGAACTTAAACAGTTTTTATGACTCATAAATATGGCACAACTGTGATTTGTACACAATTTTTGTTAGGGGTGACTTTCCACAAGGGAATCTAGTGGGGGATGCAGGTTATACACTTGGCCTATGACACCCATGAGAAACCCACGCAACCCCACCGTGCAAGGATATAACGATGCCCATGCTCAAATTAAGAATCTCATATAATGTATATTTGTCATGCTCAAATCAAGGTTCCATTGTCTAGACACCTCAGGAGTAGCCCTGCAATATCATTCAGCAACCTCTGCCCAAATAGTCACAATCTGTGTCATGTTGAGCAATATAATTCTCAGGAAACAGCTTTCACAAGGAGAAATAGAGGCAGGACCACAGTTTCCAGGACCACAGGCAGGGCCAGTAGGTCCAGCATATACAGATGAATCTGAGGGAAAAGAGGGAAAACCACCAGCTGCAGATGCTGCTTGCAGATGTGGGCATACACAATATGCCATGGCTATGGCTAAGAGGCAAAGAATAGCACACAAACTGACTACTTAAGTGGAAGTCTAAGAGCCTAAGTACATGCAAATAGTAAAACTGATGCCTACAAAACTGCATAACCCTTACTTAACTCCTAGGACACATCTTATAGCTACAGTATTAAGAAGGTTAGTCTGGAACCTGTATGTAAAAAAAGAATTGCATAACTGATTACTGTCATATGCAAATACTTATACGTCTCTAAGCTATAACATGTCCTGGGTTTAAAGTAATGTCAGTAATAGCTTATGACTGATGTTTGCAATATATAGCTATGGATTTTGCTCAATACTGTGCATCAGGCATTTCAGTTTACCACTGTATAAAAAACAGTTAACAGGTCAATGGTAGCATCATTTGTTTTACCAATAAGCAAGACTTAAATAAGTACTTTGACTGCATTGCTAAGAATACTAACAAAAGTACAATAAGGGTCCATGACTGCATAACCAATCATTCACAAATGAATATGAACAATAAATAAAAACATTTATTCTGCAATACATTTAAATTAAAGCAAGCTTCTCAGTAAGCAAGCATTAGCTATCAACTCTGTACATCAGACACACACACACACACACACACATATATATATATATATATATATATATATATATATATATATATATATATATACACAACCAGAAGTCACAAAGAAATGTGCAAAAGGCACAAGCATCATCACTTGCACGGGTGGGGGTGAGGGTACAGGAGGGCAAGCCTGACACCAAAGAAGTGAGTGTGTGAGTAAAAAGAATCCAATTGTCAGGGCCAATAGCAAGCTATGTATAACAGAACACAGCACTGTTTGGATACTGTGTGTGTGTGTGTGTGTGTGTGTGTGTGTGTGTGTGTGTGTGTGTGTGTGTGTGTGTGTGTGTGTGTGTGTGTGTGTGTATGTAAGGTGGTATGGGCAAGTTTTTGTTCAATATGCGTATATCTGCATGAACACAATCAAGCAGTGTGCTAGCACTACATCCTGGCATCTTGGACAGGTATGAGCCATGCTTGGTAGACTAGTCTGTTCAGTGTTGTTGCCCTTGACCACAAGAATTACCTCTGTCAGGAGTTGCACTGCTAGTTCCATAGTCCTAGATAGAAGTTGGGGTGCTACCTGAATGTGAGTGATGTTTGCTGGACAAGCTGTCCTCACGACTAAGTTCAGGACCATCACCTGGTGGCCTAGTACTACATCTGGGTGTGGATATTGCAATCACTGACAGAGCAGTGGAAGAAGTGCCATTACAGGAGCGGGATCTTGCATGGCGATGTTGGTTAACACCAGAAGATGTAGCAGCTCTCCAGCCATGTGGGGGTGTCGACCCTCCCTTAGTAGATGTTCCATTGCACACACTGCCCAATCCAATGTGTCATTTGTCCTGTACAAGGAGTCACCTATATGCTTTAGGCAGTCCTGCACATCAGAATGTACAACATTTAGTACTTGCACAATCTCTTCAGAGGCCCTTTTGTAACATGCCTGTGCCTCCATGATGGCACTATACATACATAGTGGGGCAGTTTCTGACACACCAACATCAGGAGGGTGTTTGATAGCAGACCTCCTCTGAGCACCTCTACCAACCTGCCTGGCTGGTACTTTGTGCATACGATGGCTACAGGGAGATTCAACCAATTCTGCAACTGAAGTAACCGCACTAACCTGATCTACTGCATCGCCTTCAACCTATCCTTTATCTGAGATCTGTGTGTCATGGGTACGTTTAGGTATACTGACTGTGTCTAAAATAGGTGGGGATATTGGAGGCACAATTTCAGTGTCAGACTGACGCTATGCACCCCCAGACTGTGCCTCTTCATCACTGCCATTATTGTCATAGGCTACCGATACTCTGACAGCAGGTGGTAGGGGATCCAAAATTCTGCTGGTGGGATCGCCTATGATTACAAGTAATCAACACACAAAGAGAGAAATAAAATACAGGTTGATCAAACATGTTATGTGAAATCTATATTAAAAAATCGGAGATGTTAATGAAATGAAAGAAATGATTTTCGGGTGGACATACCTCTAACTTATGTACATTAATAGTAATACAAAAGGTGTGCATATCATGTACAGGTGGTCATGCAAACTGAGAACCAGATGTGCCTCTGTATGAGAAAGGGAAATGAAACATCAAGAGTAAGCATCACAATGCAAATGACACAAGAAACAGAAAACATTAATAATAATAATAATACAAAAGGTGATGGTAAAAATATAAAAAAAAAAAATATTTTGAAAACTTCATAATGCTTCACAATCGTACTAAAAATCAAATCAGTGAAGACAAAAAGCTATACTGTAATAACTTTCAGTATAATGTTAAACACAACTTTACAAAATTTTGGACATCCATTAAAGAAATCTTAAACCCAGCCAAAAATTCAACCCAAACCCCTCTCCCGATTACTCATCACTCGAAACTGCAGTACAGTTCAACTCTTATTTTATCGTTAGTATAGCATCAATAACCAAGGATTCCTCAACGTCTAATCCTCCCAACCCTGCTCCACAGCTCCATATCATCACATCCACTTTTACCTTCCAACCTTTGCCCACAACCTAAATAAAACTGCTCGTAAGCAAACTTAAACTGTGCTGTTCTTCAGCTGATGACTTTCCAGGCGAGTACCTAAAATAGCAGCCAATAGCATTGCCTATCCTGTTTCATTCCTTATAAATAGGTTAGTCCAGGATTCCCACATACCTTCCCTCTGGAAAAAGTCACAAATTATCCCTCTGCACAAAGGAGGAAATTCAACAAACATTAACATCTTTAGACCTATAGCAATCTTATCTACTCTCACCAGAATACTTGAATATATTCAAAAAGAATTGCTGGACTATCTCCTGCAGGATAACTATAATATTTGTGTAACTCTGTATTACATTGCAGTATTAACAAAAATAATGTACATGTTTCAAGGAAAAAGGGCTAAATATTTGTGGGACATTCACTTTTGTGGGGGTAGCCAGATGTACTTCACAATTCTGTGTGCTAATAATGCAAAAAAACCCTGACCTTGCTAACAAGTAATACAGCACTCTTCTGCATGAACTGGTCAGCTTCCCAAATAAAACTTTCCATGAAATGTCAGGTAGCATTCTCTGGAAACATTTTTAATGGTCAAGAAATAACTGATATACATGGCTATGCCAGCAGCTAGTGAGAAAAATGCAGACAGAAAAAGTTTGTTCCTGTGTTCTCTGGTTTTATCTGACTAAAAAAAAGCATTTTATGCAAACGCTTGTAAGCTTTCAAACTTTTAACTTGGTGTTAACTAAAACTAGAAAGTTTTATACCATTGTGTTCTCCTTTTTGAGCCACTATAGACTTTTGGTAAGTGTGAATGATTAGTCTGACTACAGGAACAATTAGGATGTCACAGTCAGTGTTCTTTGATGTACACTTACCAAGGGTTTGTCAAAGAGAAGAGAGTTACAAAAATGTCTGAGTACATTGACTGACTTAGGAGAGCAACATTCCTAACCTTTGTATGAATTGTTTTTATGACCGCACTTTGTCTCTCTGATTAAAATTTGTCTGCAATTCCAAGGAACTACAGTACTCAATGAAACAGATATCAAAAACAATGCAAATCACATAGCAGTCTTGTTAGAGAAGCATATATAAGGGAATGCTGCTCACAAACTAAAGAGAATAAAAGGGGTGCAGTGTTGCAAATTTTTATATTATGTGATGAAAGATTATTATAGCTGTTGCCGATATCCCAATCATCCACACATCTAGGGTTACCACCTGTCCCACTTTTTTGAGGGACAGTCCCTCTTCGGGCAGTTGTGTCCTGACCAAAAATATTAAAAATGGCAAATGTCCTGAGATTGTAGGACATAATTATGCCCCATATTTTCTGTAATAGTTGCATAAAATAGTTATTTCTGCATGTAAAATACCTAAATGTTATAAGAAACAGAATAAGCAACTAAACTGCTACAAGAATAATCTTTCATTTAGGCAAAAAAGTAAAGTTCTATCCTTTGTACTGACCGTGGGTATGTGTCGGCCTGTAAAATCTGATGTGTGTCTCAAAAATGTCCCACTTTGGCCATTTGAAAAGGTGGCAACCCTACACACATCTAAGTGCAAATTCCTGGTTCTGTTACACTTGTAATGTCAATTGATACTATTTCACATCTTGAAATTTTATATATATATATATATATATATATATATATATATATATATATATATATAAAAAACTTATTTTTTGTTCTTCAAAGTATATGTATGTGTTTGTGAGAAATACTGATAATAATCTGAAGTGTGTGCTATGAATACTCTGGCATCATGGGGTTCAAATCCAGAGAGGGTGCTGGTTGTGAACATATTAATGTTTAAGGAGCATATGTTCATGTTGTAAGACAACAACATTGAGGAAATGCCAGAAATGCAGATTTTAACTACTCATCTAATAAGGTTTCCTTTATTTAAATAATTATTTTCTCCCTTCATTATTTGAACAACATTTGGCATTACACACACTTGACTTAGAGTGGTCCCAGAAATGAACAGATGTACATTGAAACATCGAAGTACACAAATCCCAAATAGCCAAAGATCATTTCATAAGGAAAAAAGTGGAAAATTCAATTCTGGCTACCTTCTATGGCACAAACGAGCTTAGTGTCAATCTGTGGACATCAGCACTCTGGGTAGTACTCGGTGAATAAATTCTAGCTGTGAGCTAATCAGTTCTGTGGCTCAAGGTATAAGTGAAGTGAGCTTAGAGCAAGGGACACATAATGCAGGGCTCCAATCCAGTTTACAGATATTGTTAAGGCAGGATTCAGAATAAATATTGACACCCAGTCTTGTATATGAAAAGAACAGATGTACTTCAAAACATTGGAGTACACAGATCCCAAATGGTTAAAGATCGATCTAGATAGACTGAAAGCCAAAACATTGAGAAACAAAACACTTATGCTTTTTATAGGAGGCAAGCCCCTCTTCACCAACCATGTGGGAGGCTGTGCTCTCACACCCCTGCTAACTATATATATATATATATATATATATATATATATATATATATATATATATATATATATATATATATACCAACTCCAGTTACTCTACAGTTGGGAAAGGGCATATTCCCATTTCCTATATATATATATATATATATATATATATATATATATATATATATATACCAACACCAATTACTCTACAGTTGGGAAAGGGCACATTCCCATTTCCTATATATATATATATATATATATATATATATATATATATATATATATATATATACCAACTCCAATTACTCTACAGTTGGGAAAGGGCACATTCCCATTTCCTATATATAGATATATATATATATATATATATATATATATATATATATATATATATATATATATATATATATATACCAACTCCAATTACTCTACAGTTGGGAAAGGGCACATTCCCATTTCCTATATATATATATATATATATATATATATATATACCAACTCCAATTACTCTACAGTTGGGAAAGGGCACATTCCCATTTCCTACTGTGCACAATATTTGAAAGAAAACACTGGCTGAAGTGATCAAATGAGTTCTGATCTATTCTGTTGGTGTTTAACATGATGAAGATTACAAACGTTTAACTAGAGTGTTTCTGAAATGAGCAGGGGAAAGTCTGTCATTCATGATAAAATCTTACCTGTAGTTACCTGTCAATTGATGTTACAAAAGTTCTGTTGCAAACTCACCTCTTCTTATTACTAATAGTACGTGCTATGGATGTTGTGACATATGACATTTTGTAGTGTGTGCTAACACTAAAGTACAAACATGAGTAATGTGGATATTTGTGTCATATATGCTGGAGAAGTTATCCACATCTCACAAGTATTCGTCATGACAGTTAATACAATACACTGTAAATTTTGATGTCATGAGTTATTGTATGTACTGTGGTAAGAATGACCTCCTGTCATTCTCTGTGTGTCCCCTTTCAGAACAGTTGCCATTACATGAAATGCTGATGATGTGTAACGGAAATGATATGTGTGATGTTGCACGCTGATATGAAAAGCATAACTGCATCATGCTAGTGCTACAGCTGCTATTTCCTTGCTACATATATCCATTAAATGTGCTATGTAATGCAGGGTATTTTTATAATATCTTTTGCATTTACTCTCAGCTCAGTAGCACATAAAGACAATACACTTCCTAAGGGGAAAAAAGTGAAAAATGTAATTTGGGCTGTCTTGTGTAGTGCGAACAAGCCTAGCACTGGGGTGTGGCCAGCAGCACTCTGGATAGCACTCGGTGAAGAAAATGCACCTGCCAGGTAACTTTCTTTGTTGAACAAGGTGTAAGTGCAGTTTGCTTACAAAAAGAGGATAGCTAATGCAGGGTTTGAATCCAGTTTACTGATAATTTGACAGAGGAGGATGTGAAGATATATTAACACACATTTTGTTATATCATAGAATAACACAACTATTCTCAGTATTGCTAACATTATTTGACCTTACCTAAAGTCCAGATAATGTGTGCCAGAAATTAAAGTTCTGATGTGGCAAGGAGATGTGAAAAGGATGAATGTGTCACTGTAATGCACGTCTTGATCTGGTTATTGATAGATATACCCTTTGATTGATTGAATTTTCTTTTCATTTTTCTCCTATTTTTTATTTTTATTTTTACACTGCCTTTTGCATTTGCTCTGCACTCAGCACCATGCAAACATGATTCACTTCCTAAGGGGAAAAATGTAATTTGGACTTTCTTCTGTAGCCCAAACAAACCTGGCACTGGCACGTGGCTGTCAGCACTCTGGAAAGTACTCAGTGAATAAATTCCTGCTCTCAGTGAAATATCTCTGTGGCAATAGGTATTAGTGATGCAGGGTTCAAATCCAGTTTAGAGATACTTTTACAGAAGGAGTCAGAATACCATTTGTCACAATATTTTAATTAGGAATTTAACAGCAAATGCAAATGAGTATCATAACTATGTTTACTGCAACAAATGTATCATTACTGCTTGCTACAGAAATCCAGTATAATGTATGTAAATTATGTTAATCATGACAACGATAATATATAATTTAGAATGCACGAGTAGGTATGATGTGCACAATATTATTTTAATAATTATTATGAGTTATCACATATCATAAATATGTGTTTATGATACTATGCCGTGTGAAGTATGTATAACATAACCCACCATGTATTACTCGGGTTATGCAATTACATGCATTTGAAATGTATTTACAAACAGAAACATTGCTGTTTACATAAAAATGCAGTCCCAGAAATACAGCCATCTCTTAATTATATCTTAGCTCATTCTTAAAATAGTATAACTTTAATTACCATGTTAAAAGTAAGTGCTCCTGTGGCACTCACAGTTAATAAGGAAAGTTTAGCATTTTATCTTTTTTTTCATGGATTTGATTCTAGGTGATACTAGTCGACCTTACTTGTGTTTAAGTCCCAACATGTCAAAAATCATATCCTTTATCCTCCAACCAACCATGATTTTGACAAACACCATAGTGCAATTCATTGATTAACACTGGAACATCTGTCAATTTTCTGAGTATCCCATATGGCCAAATCTCACTGCCATATTTCACACCATCTGTACCTTTTGATGTAATCAGCTCCAATGTGTCTGCCAAGCCATTGTTGTGCTTTCAGTTGTGCAAATGCAGTTGGCAAGCCTGTGCATCTTTGTGCACATGCACTTACACACAAGATCTGAATTGGGTGCCATTTCAGACACATATTTCAGGCTTGACCTCTGAAGAAATGCCTGACAAAGGGGAAGATGGTGTTCCATTTAGAGCACAGAGATAGGGTGCTGAGGAGCCCAGGATTTTGGAGGCACTCCTCATGAAGTGCTACAGCTGGAGGCTACTGCAGGGGGATTATGCCAGGTCTCAGTTTGAGGCTGAGGCTGGGAATAACTTGTCCAAGGCTGCCCCCAGTGCATCTGGCATCCCACACACTGGGATATAATGTCTTCACCATTACAGTGATATGAATAGGCACCAGCAGAACCTCCTGAATTGAAGGGACAATGAATTTAACACTGCAAACACCCCTCAGTTGTGTAAGTATACTGACTCATCACCTATGTATGATATGGCATTAATTAGCCAGCCAACACAGATATTCAATATGCTTTCATAAATATATATTTTTTTCTCTACCACACATGTGCAGAACAGAGAGTAGAAAACCAGCAACCACATCAACTGAGACCAACTTGCCTCAGAGAGGCACAAGATAAATATGCATCAGATCCGAAATGCAAGACAGAATAGTATGTTCAGTCCATCATTGTGAATCACCTTGAGCAAGCATACCTTAACTTTGATATAAAACATGTATGCCTGCTCCAATAGTTCTTGATTATTGCATTGGCCAACGATTAGATCGGCTTAATTTTGTATGGGTTCAGTCCCTGGAAACAGACATCAGATTTTTACAGGTTAGTATTTATAAGATATTAAATGTAATACTACATGGCATTAACATTTAAATTTTGCAAATGCAAATTATTAACTTTAAAAATGTATATCTGATACAGCATAGTCAAATACATGACTCTGTCATATCATATGTGATGTCCAGTTAATATCCCACCGGACTGACACCAAATAACGTGATGTTCCTTACTATTCTGGATTAGTAACTAAGGAGCTTCAGTCCTCTCTACTGACTCCAATGTGAAACTGTCACTTAAACAGGAGTAATATTTCACAATTTTCCCCTAATAGCACAACAGGAACACACACAATTTTCCTGGGAATGGACTATATACTTTTGTCCACCCCTAATGTAACTCCTTGTTACACACTTCAGAGCAGTGTGTCCCAGTTTAAGACCTCTGATATATTCATACTCAAATTAAATTTAAATCTCACACATCCAAACACTTCTGGGAAAGCCTAACACAGATTTCCAGCTGTGTCCCTTTAACAAAATAATATGGTAATGCTGACACCAATCAGAGTGTCTTCACACCCTCCTAAAGGGGTGTCCAGTCATGGAAATAAAATGACCTTCAAGGTGATCTAGGGAGTATTAAATTGGTATAAGCATTCTTTAATCTCTAATGAACATGCCATTTTTTAGCCAGAATGTAAAAACATTTAATAATAAGTAAAATGATTACAAGAATGTAAATCAATAATTTTCAATAAACACCAGAATTCAATCACCAGAAATGTAAAATTAAAATGTAGGATAGAAGTCCATCATTCTAGAAAAACTCTATCTTAATAACTAAGCTTTCCTAATCTAATTAGAGAATACTGTCCCTGATCTAATCTAACACATAACAGCATGGCAAAGGAAGACTTACAGTTTTTGGTGAGTTCTATTTTCTTCGGGTATCACTGCATAGCACTGTAATTGACTGCAACTCTTCAACTGCTCAGTACTTAACTAACTGCACAACTTAACAGTCTCAACTGTCTTATTTAAAAAAATAACAGTCAGGTAGCTGTTTGAAAAAGTTATCTTGCCTGTCAGTCAGTCGTTCAAAAAATCACCTAGCAACCAGGAACATTCTAATGACATCACCAACTGTTCAGCTGATTCTCCACAGTACTTTAGAGTCTCCCTCACAAACATGTGGAATTAGAAATATATCAAAACACCAACATATTCTTTAAACATTCTGTTTAAGCAGGGAAATACTCAACATTTTGAAAACATATTTACATTTTCACAATTAAACATGCTGGCATACAATACAAGTTAATCTGAGAATATACACATCTGACAGACATGCTAACACAGATGACAGTGTTTTCAGTTTCTTCACATCATACCATTGTGACTGATTGATTTTATGACATATTAATGCTTTCCCATCATATCTGGATATTGCAAATGACTACATAATTATTTCCTGTATCGATTTATGTATTGAAATAAAAAAAACTAATGTGACATGCCAGTGATCTAATTCTCTTTTTTGTCTCCTCCATCCTCTCTCTCTATTTTTGTTGTACATCTATAGCTATATATATATATTTTTTAATATATTGCCACTGAAAACAAAATGACCATCACTACAGGGAGCTATACCCACCACAGTGGTTTGGCCTGCCATGCCTCGACAGGTAGCTGCGGCATCAGCAGTACAGGTACACAGCACATCTGTGTTGCAACCTGTCAGCATTTCTTCCACAACTCCTGTCCTACCTGCTACAACTGAATCAGATAGCTCTGCCCAAGCTGCTAGTGCAGTGGTACCCTCTGGGAACAGTAGTAATGGAGATGGCATTTTTATCACCTGTCAGGAGCTGACAGGGCTGGTGGAAGACCTTAATGAAGGGGGGCCCAGTGCCTGAATCGGCAGGATTGAAAAGGTCTTGCTTTTTATTGCCAAAACAGTGCCATGTCCAGCACTGTCCCAGGCAAATGACATAGGAGACAGTGGTGACTGTTCTCAGGGTGAGGACTAGATTCTCACTTTTCTCAAGCTGGACATGGGTGCACCTCCAATGTCTCCTATCTCTCTCGAGTCATGGTGTTTCCCCAACATTTTTTGTCCATCACTATCCCTGTCTGTCTTGTACTTCTGCATCTGCTACATAACCTATCCTAATATCTGACTCTCTCATTCTTAATCACCCACTTCAACATTCCTCTTTGTCTAAAAAAGGGCACCTGTCCCACATACATAGTTTCCACTTTGCCTGTGTGTCATCTTGACATATTGACATTCTTGATTTGGTGCAATTGGCTATACAACACTATTCTGTTGTCACTCGCTTCCAAATTCATGAACTTTGGTGTACAATTCTACATTTATATTGTGAAGAAGTAGATAGCTATTATGCTCTCCTACCACCATCCTGCCAATTCCTGTATTCTTTCTCCTCTGCTTGCCCCCCCACCCACTTTTTTCATACCACTATCCTATCAACCCTTTTTCAAATATTGAATCTGGTCAAAAATAGAATCACGTACAAAACACATGGCCAGAAATGTAAGAAGTAGGAGTTCCTTTGTGGTGTACTAACAGATTTTGGCATACTATCAAAGGTTCTAATGCAGAAATATGTCAAACTATTATTGACTGTTTCTATTTGACTATTTCATGTGTAGCAGTTGCCTAGACATTGTTTTGAACCACCATTATCCTGCTTCTGTCATAATGCACTTGCTCCCTGCCTCAGTTTCCCCCTCTCTGTGTCATCAGTCTGTCTCCTCAGCATTTGTGTGATGTTTGGCCCTAAGCAGCACCTGTAACTTAGGGGGAAATGAAAGTACACAGATTATGGTAAAATCCTGAGAGTTTTAACTTTGCCCTTCACTCTGTTGTGCTTAGTCTCACTGCACCATGTACAGTCATGCTAATGTTCTCCTGAACAGGCTGAAGAGTTGAAGATACACCACACAGGATGCTCCATTTGTAAATACTGTTAGAAAGTATGCTGCCTAAATATTCCTGCCTTCATGTCTGTTCTGCATTGCATCATTTGTTATCCTGCTGGCCATAATGTACACCTTACGTAATTTTAAAATTGTCAATACTGTGATGAAGCCTGGTGCCTACATTCTCCTACGCCTCTTTGTTTTGGGACTGTCCATTCAAAAAAGTAAAATTAAGGCTGTGCAATAACATTTCCTCTGTGGCCATAATTTACAAAGATTCAAGTACAGAAATATGTGAAAAGTCACATTTAATGTTTTATTTATATTACTATTATGTGTGTAAGTATTGTCTACATATTTTAGTAACCCACCATTATCATGCTTATGTCTCAGTCATGTTTGTACTGTCCGACCTCTGCTTAGTCCCTATTGGAAACACTTGCTAATGCATAGTATGACAGATTACTTATTATGAAAAAGATACCAGTGACATACCACAAAGATGTTACAACATAGCTCTGAAAAATCTAACATTTTTTGTCTTTCTCTATCCCTGTCTCCATGTATCTATATTAATTTCTGCTTGTGTATCATCACTTTTTACTGTTTCATATTTGTTATGCTACTAGATGTAATATACATCTTTTGGGATTTTACAATTGCCATATGTGCATACATTCTCCTTTGCTTCAGTCTGTTGTCTGTTGCCAGCTTTGAACTTTGTGAAGTAGGAGCTCCTATGTGGTGTGGTTAGATAATACTCAGGTGTGTAGATTTGTTTTGGAATACTGTCACGGTATGAATCCAGATGTATACCAAAGTGTTTTTTAATGTTTTGTATGACTCCTTTGGGTGTAAGTATTGGCACACATGTTCTTAACACATCATTATCATGTTACTGTATTAATATGCTTGGTCCCTTTTGGGAACACTATCTTGTACAGATCCTGCCCAAATAATTATGATGCCAAACCAAAGAGGAACATCATAAATATGTATAGAAACGAACCGTAAACTAATTTCTTATTATATTTGTATGTGTGTTCCTGTCACTAACTGAACACCTTTTCCCACTCCTGTGTCATCAAATAGACCTCCATGATTCAATACTATTTCTATACGCCATGTTGGCAGCAGCAGTAGCATGCTAGGTCCCTCATATGTTTCATAATACACCTGTATCATACATATAAGGATTAAAGAACTGCAATTGTCATGACAAATGTGTAAATAATGACAACTGAAACATGCCCTTAACACACAGCTGCTCTGTATTACATCAGATTCAGACATGGTTGTGCATACTGCTGATTTGTGCATGCATACTGCTGACTTGTGCAAAGGTCAGCACAGAGCACCATAAATTATTGATAATTCTCATTCTATGTTTAATAGCTTAAGATATGATTATGCATGTGCTAATATTTTGCCATCTGCTGCACAAATAAGCTTGATGGCAATGCTCTTTACGGAGACAGCTGAAAAATAAACATTACACTTAAAAATTATGTGAGTAGGTTTTACAACTTCTGTATGTGTTAATTCAATTTTAAAACCTAGATTTATGGATTTCAGAGTGATGTTGACTCAATTTAATTCACTCTTTTAATGTATGTCTGCACTCCCAGTAAGTTAGACTTGCAATTATGATACAATGGTGTCTAACCTTTCCACACATAATCCAACACTGTTATTCAGAAGTGCACTGTCATATTTAGGAAGTGTTTGTTTGTATTGTCAGTGCACATTGTGCAAGCATGAGCAAACACGACTGACAGGAATACAATAAATGATTGCAATCTGCATGCATTCATCCCGGTAAGAACTGTCATTAATGCGTCCTTGACAATCCACTGTTTTACAGTTGGGATTGTCATTGACACCCCATACTGTGAAACAGGTATGCCTCTTACAGTAATGCAATGTCCATGAATGACAGTATATAGATGTTAGCAGAGAAATATGTAATTACATGGGACAAACACAATGCTGCTACATCTGCTTGTCCAGACACATGCGTTTGTCGCAAAACCTGTGATGCACAGTAGGTGATATTCCAAACAGTGAATTTGTAATACTTGCAAATATACATTTTCACGTTGTTAAAGTCAGACTTCTCCTGTTCATAGGTTCATAGGTGTTTACTAGGCTAGCAACCACAAGAGCATTTTTAAGCCTAGCCATGCATCCCAAATCTCTGACAAGTTCTGATACCCTTGATAAGTGTAAGCAGGGGCTTGGGAGATGAAACATTTACAAGCTAGGGCCTGGGAGATGAACCATTTACAGTTTGCCTGTATCCATTAGAGAGACAAGTGCCAAATCAGGGATGAATTGCCAGTTCCTCATCCAATTGTCCAAGTTGCACTTGAATTAGGTTAGTGAGGAATTCTGCTTCACATGGATGGGGAGCATGTTCCAGAGATGAGGTAGTCTCTGTGATACATACCTGTCTCTCCAGCAGGTCCTATTTATAATGTGGTACTTGTGATCTATACTGTGTTCTCTAGATTGTGTAACTAGTTAGGTAGGTGGTTCACATATGATAGTGTGTGTGTGTGTGTGGGGGGGTGCTAAAGTCAAGTAAGTAAAGCTTCAACAACAGATGTGCTGTGTCCAGTTCCACACAAGAGAAGACATTAACTTTGGACATAGATGTCTGTGCATGTTATCCCACTTTTAACACAAACATTTCTGCAACACAGTAATGAGGTCATCCTGTCAAAAGTGCACATGCTTCCTTTAAGAGTCAGACTTCTCCTGCGGCATTTGCAATTCATACTGTGTAGTCTAGATTGTGTAACTAGTTAAGGAGGTGGTTCAAATTTGACAGTGGTGAGTGTGTGTGTGTGTGTGTGTGTGTGTGTGTGTGTGTGTGTGTGTGTGTGTGTGTGTGTGTGTGTGTGTGTGTGTGTCTAGTGCTAGTGTAAGACAAATAAAGCTTCAACAACAGGTGTAACAGGTCCACTTCCACTCAGGAGATAACTTTTACTTTGGAAACAGCTCTTTCTGCACTTCATCCCAACTATTATCACAAATATCTCTTCAACACATTGATGAGGTCATCTTTTCATAAGTGTACTCTCTCACTATAAGTCATACTTGTCTTGTAGCACTTCTGGTTAATACTGTGTTCTCTAGATTGTGAAACTAGATAGGTAGGAGGTTTAAATATTGCAAAAGTGTGTGTGTGTGTGTGTGTGTGTGTGTGTGTGTGTGTGTGTGTGTGTGTGTGTGTGTGTGTGTGTGTGTATAAGGCTTAAATGTCAGCTACATATAGCTTCCTGAACAGATGTGTTGCATCTACCCCCACTCAGAGGATGAGTTTAACATGTGATAGGACTCCCCCACCCCCTTATCCCACTTTTACCATAGACATCATCTCTGCAACATCTTTTGTACCTGTGGGTCATAAATTCACCTCATCCCTCTCATCAGAGAATAAGGTATTATTTGACCATTTGGAAAAACTTATGTGGATGGAAACTGCTATGTTTTTGAATATTCAGAGTTTACATAAATATGTCGAATTAGACATCACGCCAGGAGGTTTGAGGGCGTATAAAGATCCATCTCTGCCTTTTGATTTGCAAAATGAGGCAGATAAACAGTTTCATAAGTAATGGTAGTGGCAGCCCACAGGTGCACTGTTGAGTGGGGTGACCATATTGTTTGAAAGGGACAGGGTGAAACAGCAGGAATTGAGAGAGCAAATTAAGTCAACTTGCTTCACCCTGTCAATGGGTTCAAATATGGAATATCTGGACAAATTTTTGACTGATATCAATGTTAAGCTTAAATCGTATGAAGGGGAGATTGTGAGAGGAATAAAAAAGGTAAGTTCCTTAGGGACCTTCATGATTACAATAGTGGTAGAGTCTTTCTAACTAGAACCAATCGTAAGCAGTCTCGTAATCACATGAGGTTTGAAGGAGAAGAAGATAATGATTATTGTCACGTTAATTCCTCACTATCAGCATCAAGAGACTTTAATTCATCTTGGGATGGTGAAAATGAGGAAAGGAATGAATTTCCCCCTCTCCCGAGGGCTAAACAGGAGGAACAGTTCCATTGGACATTTTGGAATGGTGCCTGTAACCAGCGAGAAGGAATTAAGGGGAAGAAATGTCAAAGAGGACCAACTGTTATGCAGCAAAGGACCTATCAACAACAACAGTACT
This sequence comes from Protopterus annectens, assembly GCF_019279795.1. NCBI lineage: Eukaryota > Metazoa > Chordata > Ceratodontiformes > Protopteridae > Protopterus > Protopterus annectens. The sequence goes on along the minus strand of NC_056747.1, from coordinate 689,190,630 downwards.
ACAAAAGAGGGAAATGGTAATTTACCACCTCTTGATGTTTATGACTCTTATATTGTTAATTTATCTGGATATGATTTAAATGATTGTGAATATGCAGATCTCAGCTGCGGTTTGAGGTTTATACCTACAGTCTTACCACGACTTCATGAAATAAAATGAGATATTTATAGGTTTGTGAGTAAGTTACATTTAAAATGTTGTTTCAACAGCAATTTGTATGACAATAATTGGGTTGATAAGTGTGAGGACAGCATGAATAGTTTGAGTGATGAAAGGTTTTATTCATGTCATTCTGAGGGGGAATTGAATCCTTATATTCCTCCAGATACTAGCCATATAGGGTATAAAAGCACTTTTATACCACCTTTCAGTCATGAAGGGGTGCAACACTTTCATACTATGTTAAATTTTCCTGTTGAAAGAGGATGTATGATTTTAATAAACAGAATGCAGCTATATGTTACAATTTGTCTAAAAGTGAATGGAAAATGCTAGTGTCATTGAGTGCAAGGAAAGATTTGATATTCAAACCTGCAGACAAGGACAATAAACTGGTCATTATGTATTATGTGCAATATTTGAATATGTGCAATGAACATTTGAGAGATAATGTTTATGATAAAGTGGGATTTTGTATCTAATTAACAGCTATACAAGAATATAAGGATTTAACGATGAAAGGATATAGATTGGGTAAATTAATGTGGAGAGATGTATAATGGCACATTTTTACTGTTTACCAAAAATACACAAAGATTTGACCAACCCTCTGGGTTGTCCTATAGTTTCGGGGAAGGAATATTTCTTATATAAAAGAAGACAATTTCTACATTTTTATTTATTACCTAAGGTACAACTGTTACTCTCGTACATAAAGGATGTTTTTGATTATTTGGAAAAAATTAGTGATACAATGAAATGATAATATGTACTGGGTGACTATAGATGTAAAAAGTCTTTATACCAGTATTCATCATAATTTTGGGATGGAGGCCTTAAGGTTTTTTTCTAGGCCATAGTCCAGTGATGGACTATATTACTGAATTGGTATATTTTTGTCTTAAAAACAACTTCTTTGAGTTTGATGGAATGTTGTACCATCAAAAGTAAGGAACAGCGATTGGGATGTCTTTAGCCCCCTCGTATGCTAATTTAAGTATGGGCCTTTTTGAGGTTGAATATGTGTACAAGTCCAAGTTTTTTCAAGATCATGTGGTAAAATATTTCAGGTTCATTGACTTGATTTTTTTTTATGGGAAGAAGGTGAATGATGAGGTAGGAAAGTTTATAATGGAATTACAACAGAATAGATTCTGTTTAGAATTTGATGGGTTAAAGATGGGTAAAAAAGTTTCTTATCTAGATGTGGTGGTTGATATTAGTGATGGAAAGAATAATAGAACATCGGTGCATAGAAAATTTGATAGTGGAATTCAATATTTACAAGCACAGAGTTGCCACCCACCCCACACACTTCAAGCCATACCTTACGGAGAATTTATACGTTTGTATAGACTGTGTAATAATGATAGAGATTTTACAACAGAAATGAAAAAGACTGTGCACATTTAAAAGTAGTGGTTATAGTAGTGATCTGCTGGCAAAATGCCGGGACAAGTTTGTAAAAGAATATGTTAATAAAAAACTCTTAAGAAAGAAGTGTTAGGGATTTTGTAGTGAAAGGAAAGTTTGTGACTCCCCCTATGAATATTGTCAGAACTTTAACAGATTATGGAACCATACCCTGTGTGAGATATAAAGCTTGTGAACACATAACCAAACGTTTTAGTAAAATTAATGGTCTCACTTTTAATGTGAAAAGCTATTTTAGGTGCGATACTGAGTGCATTGTTTATGCCCTCAAATGCCCTTGTAATAATTTTTATGTGGGAGAGAGCAAAAGACATTTTAAAGTTAGGTTACTGGAACATATAACAGATATCATTAGGAATAAAAAGGAGAGTTTGGTAGCTGAGCATTTTAATAGGGTTCATGGTGGGCGGTCTGTAGGCTTAGTAGGTACTGTATTGGAAAAGATAAATGTTGCTCAATATGACAATGTGGAGATTAAAAACAAATTACTTTTTAAGGAATCTGTATATATTTTGAAGTATGACACTTTGTTCCCAAAGGGGTTAAACTTGTATTGTAATTGAAGATTTGTTTTATTTAATGATTTTATTGAATGTGTTTTTAAGTGCTTAAGTGATTAATTAGTGTTTATGTTTAAGGCAGGTGTGTGTTTGAGAATACTTTACTCCTTGAAGGCGTTTTTGGATGAGACATCAGAGGATAATAAAGTGCTTTGGATACTGTCTGGTCATTTTGTTCTCTCATTTCTTTTTGTGGTGGTGGTGGATCATCTCTGCAACACACTGATGAGGTCACCCTTTCATAAGTGCACTCCGTCACTATAAAAGTCAGAATTCTCCTGTGGTCTTGCAGTTAATACTGTGTTCTCTAGATTGTGTAACTAGATAGATAGGGGGTTTGAATCCAACATTGCTTAAATAGTGTGACTGTGTATACTGAGGTATAAAATTGACTCAGTGAAACACCCCTTAGGTAAGCTTCCACTTAGGTGACTTATTTTCACTGGCAGAGGGTTACCCTATAAATTTCTGTTATCCCCAATCAATGCCCAGTTTTGGAAACAAAGTGATTACATCATGCTTTTAAATATGAACTACATTGCAGCTGTAGTCTGAAGTATCCTATGGCACTGGCTGTTGATACTGTGCTGTGTAGACTAAGCAAAAAAAAAAAAAAAAAAACACAGCCTCAGGGCTCATTTCTACTTGTTTATATGTGATGAAGTAGTGAGTACAGCAGGACTGTCAGTATACTACACATACATCCTGTATATACATGTCATATTCTATAACTGCAGTATATGCAAATAGCCCCTAATGTATCCAGTGTCCTTGCTAACTGCTGTCTGATCACAGCATGTTATCAACATTAATATTAAATTTACTGCCCTTTGTTACAAAGTTGCTTTGTGTTCCTGTCACATCCTTTGTTAGCATGTCCATTTTTAGCTGCATGCATGCATCAAGAATTTTGAACAGCTTTAATTATTATTACATCAACATGAAAGTATTTGTTTAAATTATTTATTTATGACATAAGCACATTTGCTTGTGTTATATGAGTTATTTTTTTCTGTTTACCCTCCCGTCATACTTATTTCTGTACATATGCTATTGTATTCTCTGTACATTCTCCCCAGTTAAGGTCCCCTTCATCTTAATTCTTTTAATCAACATGCCCTTACTTTGTATAAGCTGTCCATGCATGCTTGCATAATAGGTATGTCTACAGGCAACCTATTTTTTGTTTATATTGTGTGCTTGTTTACACTGTGTGCTTGTTTTAACCTGCACCTTTTCATAGTCAGCAACAACACTTCTGCCATGAAAAATTGCTTATGAATATGAAAGCTTGATGAGCAGTGTGCATATTCATATTCATGTATATTCAATGAGCACTGCTGCTCTTCATGCTAATACAGTTACACTGGTTAATCTTCGCACAAAGCCTACATGATTGTTAATGGGGGTGCAGTATTTGTCAGCATGGAAGGAGATAGTTAACAGACCATGCTGCTTTGCCAGTGATGGTCTGCAACTCTCCCCTCTAGGCTTTTGAATATTAACTAAAACATTACCCTCTACAGTTCTGCCTTTTCATAGTGAATGCCAAACTGTAAGTACTTCCGACATAGCAAATCAAAACCAAGCAAATCTAAAGTGTTACTGTTCAGTGCTAGGAGTCCACTCCCTAGAAGCTCTCTTTACCCCAGAGAATGCAGATGTCTGTGGAGTCACTGAGACATGGTTTAAAGCTGTGGAGAGCACACCGATAGTGCTTGGTTATAGTGCCTTCCACACCAGCTACTACACAGACAGGGACTAAAGTTGGAGGTGTCTCGATTTACATCAAAAATAAATATACTTCAAGGCTGGTCAAGCAAGACAATGCACTTAAGCTTCTCCACGTTCAAATCATCATAGGCTAAATTCATTACCACTTCCCTGTAAGTTATAGGTCCCCCTGTATGACCCAGGAAACCCATATTATGTATTTAAACTTATTGGAAACACTCACCATCCAAACCAATACTATATTTATGGGCAACTTTAATTAACCCTCTATTAACTGGGAATCATGTATGACACCAAACATATAGACAAAGAGATTCCCAGATTTTGTAAACACAAACTCCCTGGACCAGATTGTTAATAAACAACAAGGGTTGCAACCATGCTGGATCAAGTCCTCACTAATATGGGAGAGTGCTGGCTGCACACTCCCCCAGTGTAATATCTCTCTGGTAAGGTCAGATCATAAAATGTTCTCCTTTGAAATAAAAATAAAGCCTGGAACCCCAGCTAACAGTGGAATATTCAGGAACTACTGGAAGGCTAACTTCTTACTATTAAGTGATAACCTGGCAAATTTTCAAGCACCCATAAACCCTGAGAACACTGCTGCCTACAGAGAACAGTTCACAGAAACCCTATACAAGCATGTTTATAGCTGCATAGAGGCAGCTGTACCCACCAGGAAGAAGTACAGAACTAACTCAAAAAAAAGCCACCCTGGTGGAATCACAACATCAGTAGGTTGTATAACAGAAGGAAGAAAACCATGGCAGAAATTAGGAGGTGCAGCACCCAGTAGGATAAGAACACTCTCATCAAACTAAAACAATGGAGAGCACAAATAAAGTCTACCAAAGCCAAATGTGAGGTAAATTTGGTTACCCAGGCAAAGGACATCCACAAGACATTCTTTAACTATGTCTGCAACCTCAAAGGCAATACACAATTTCTCATTGTAGATGGAACCACCTATATTGAGGCAAAAGATATAGAAACTTACTGGCCAACAAATTCACCTCCAACTTTACCTCTCTTCCATCAACTTTCCCTCAGGAAATACCATTAAATATTTCCCCCCTGCTATCACTAGGGAATAGGTCCTTAATGCTGTCTCTAAGGCCAAGAACACTGCATCAATGGGCCCAGACAATATCCCAGGATGTCTTCTAAATCGCATGAAACATGATCTTTGGGCCATGTGGAATTGCTATTTAACTGTAGCCTCCAAACAGGCTTTGTGAATGAATGGAGAATAGCAACAGTCACCCCTCTGCACAAAGGTGCACCATCTACAGACCCTGGAAACTACAGACCCATAAGTCTCACTAGACTCATATGCAAAACCATGGATAGAATTATCAGTAATGACATAGGAAACCTCCAGATACTGCATGTAACCCAGTTTGGTTTCATCAAGGGCATGTCATGTCTACTTAACCCGGTGGACTTCTTTGAGAAGGTCATCGAAGCAATGGATGAGGGCAAGATGGTTCACACTGAATACCTTGACCTGGTAAAGGCATTTGACACAGTCCTTCATTTTGGCATTATTGACAAACCTAAGAGGTTAGGTACACACTCTTATGTCACCCAGTGGATAACCAGCTGGCTCACAGACAAGACCCTGGAACATAGAACTGAGGAGTCCACCTCTATAAAGAGGTCAGTCCTAAGCTAAGTCCCTCAGGGATCGGTTCTGGGACTGGTTCTTTTTGGCATTTACCCCTCTGAAGTCAAGGCCAACCCCAATGGCCTCTGGCTGACTAAATTTACCAATGACTGTAAAGTAGGAGCTGTCATTGAATCGCCCACTAACACAAATGTAGGAAGGGCTGACACAGACAAACAACTGGTTATGCTACCCCCATAGTGCCTTTTTTAGACAAGGCTCAAAAGACAAATCCACCTCCATAGGTATCACAAGGGATAAGAAACTAAGAGTAATGCTACTCAACGCCAGAAGTCTAAACCTCAAGATGCACGCACTCGAAACTCTCCTTAGCATGGAGAACATCGATATCTGTGCAGTAACAGAAACCTGGTTCAAGGCTCCCGAGAGCACCCCAGCACTATCAGGTTATACCTCATACCATGCTTTTCGGCCCCAAAACTTGGACCAACCCACAAAAGGAGGGGGAGTATCAATATTCGTCAAAGATACCCACACCTCCAGGTTGGTGGCACAGCACGAAGCATCAGAGACTATCCATGTGCAACTAACAGTGGGTAAAACTGCCTTCCAGTTTATAGCCTGCTACAGACCACCCTCCCTAACCCAGGAACCCCACTCAGCCTTCCTGAGAACACTGGAAAATATGAATGTCTCTCCAAACACCATTATATTGGGTGACTTCAACTACCCAAACATAGACTGGGCGCATTACTCTAGCTCCAACACCCTAGCCCAAAGGTTCCTAGAATTTATAAACTCAAATGCTATGGAACAACTTGTTACCATTCCCACAAGAGGGGAAAACATACTGGACCTGATCATCACCAACATGGGGACTCTATGCTCCAGACCAGAAGTGTATCCCTCACTGGTAAGATCAGACCATAAACTAATCTCACTGGATATTCACATCCCAGCACCACCCCCTGCCCAGAAAACCACAGTGAAAAACTTCTCTAAAGCAAATTTCACACTCCTCAAAACTGAGGAGGAATCCTTCAAAGCCCCTGGGCCTGTGGAAAATACGGCCCAGACCGCAGAATCCTTTATAAATGCATTCTATGAACACCTTCAGGAATGCATGGATCATGCGATCCCAAATAAAACCAAGACCCAATCCTCCAAAGGCAGACGTCCTGTCTGGTGGACCCCAGCCATAAACAAACTATACAATAGAAGGAGGAAGCTACTAAATGATAGAGCAAAATTCCAAAAAGGGAAGGCATCTCTGATCAGTATTAGCAAAAAAACTACGGGCACTCATAAAATCGTCTAAGGCCAGCTTCGGGAGAAAAATTGCACAGGACACTAAGGATAATCACAAGGCTTTCTTTAGTTATGTTAGGAACCTGGGTGGCAATTCCCAGATATGCTCAGAATTAGTCCAAAATGACAAAAAATACACCGAACCCACAGAAATTGTCAACATCCTAGCTGACAGGTTCAGCGCAAACTTCTCCCCCCCCTCCCCACCAAAAGGGCAAATATCTATCCCAGCAGAGTGCTAAAATGAAATGCCAAGAAATGCATAATAGTATCCTTCCAGAAGTCCTTCTCCCAGGAAACAATCATGCTAGCAACACACCCCTAAGAGTTGACCCAGTAGTCAGGGACTTGTGAGGACACACAGACAGCAGTCTAGTCTTTGACTATCATTTGTCTGTGGTAACGAGGAAATCATTCTGTGTTGTGCAACTTATAAACAAAGCTTTGACATCTAGGTCCAAAGAAGTCATTATTCCACTGTATTTAGCCTACATTAAAACTATCATTGAGTACAATGCCCCATTTGGTCTTTATCTAACTAGACCCGAATAAAAACTGGTTTCTCACTAAAAGAATACAGGGCATAAGTGACATGTTCTATGCAGACTGCCTCAAGGCTCTATCCCTGTATTCTGTCTCCTACAGACTGTTGAGGGAGGATCTATGCCTGGCATACAAGGCATTGTCAGACCCCACTCTGATGGACCTCCGACATATCCACAGAACAAACAGCACCAGAAATATTCATTCTAAAGACTTAAACCTTGGCTGTCTTATAAATAGGACCTGCTGCAGAGATAAGTATGTATCCCAGAGACTACCGCTTCTCTGGAACAGGTTCCCAATCCATGTGAAGCAGAGTTCCTCCCTAACCCATTTCAAGTGTAACTTGGACAATTGGATGGGGAACAGGATAGTCATCCCTGGTTTGGCACCAATGTTTGAACCAAGCTGAACTGAGGTGGGCTACCAGCCACATCTCTAAGCTGAGATATTAGATGACTAGGGGCTTTTGAGCTTCCTAAAAACCATAAGTTGACTGTATTTTTTGCTTAATTATACTATTTACTGCACTTTTTATTGTGTTCTGTTTATTTAATACTGTATTTAAATACAGTAAACTAAACCGCAATGTTTGTACTGAATTTGTCTGCCTTACTGTGCGTGTTAAATCTTATTTTGTGCTGATGTTCATCGTGTTTCACTGTTGCAGTCATTATACTTGGGTTATCCTGCTGGCAGACGACCCGCAGTCGGCCCGAGTTCAAACATCTTGGTCTGGCGTCGGTTGCTGTCACCTCTTCCTTGACGTCAGTGCGCCAGGGGTGTAAAAGTTGCAACTGACGCCATTTTCTTCAGTCTTTCTTGCCGCACAGTGCCCAAAGCAAAAGCAATTTGCAAGTGCCGGTCGGCCGACTCCTGAGATTTTCAAAACTGAATTTCAGAACCGAAGTCTTCAATAAAGCTAAGTACCCCATTGGGGAAACTTTTTCTTGCTCCAGACCAATGTCAGTAAAAGTTAATAATTGTATTTCTTGTGGGAAGCAAATACCTCATAAGGACTTTCACTCTTACTGCATTCCTTGCCTAGGCCCTGACCATGACATTACTAGTTGTCGGTTTTGTGCTAGATTCAATAAACGCACTATTAAACGTCGGTTTGATTTTGCTTTACATTATTTTGGATGAAGATTTAATTACATAATGCCATCGGAACAACCGATGACCGGAATGTATAAAAAACGCAAAGACAAAGAAAAAGACAGGCATCCGAGGTCCAAAACCGACGAGGCCTCTTCTAGGCCAGTCGCCAGTTCGCCGGTTCTCAGTGAGGTGCTTTCGTAGCCCCTGATACCCACTACCTCAGAGCCACAGGCCGTAACCGACAGTCACGTGGAGACACCGAGGCCTGTGGAAACTCAAGGTATTGGGCCTACGGAAACTATACCCTCAGATGGGTCTGGAGCCACTGAGCAGGCACCGGCTTCTGAGGGTGTTTTCAGACCTTCACAGCTTACAATTAAAGCTACTACAGCAGCAAAGGCAAAGTCAAAAACACCATTAAAGACAAGGAAACAAGTGCAACATTCTCTAGAACAGTCATCCATGCCAAAGAAATAGATGCTTAAAATGGCCGAAGACCTTATTACTTTAATCAGGGGCTCCCATCCCCCTCCTGACAAAAGGCCTAGGCAAGACACTGATTATGATTCCTCTGATCAGGTTTCCACTTCCTCTGATTCTTCTTCTGACCAGGGCTATTCTCTCCCTCCCTATGAGGACTCTGATGCTGAAGAGTCCATTCCCTCAGCCTCACTGCCTGAGGATTATTCTTTTGGGGAAACCCTGCACACCATGAGGGAGCATTTCCACTGGGAGAGCCAGGATTACTCAGAATCCAAGAAAAGGCTCAGAGATTTCCTTTTATTGCCTCAGCACAGGCCCCTGGCTATCCCCCCTGTGCTTGATATTGTAGATGATGTTTTTTCTGAATCCAGTCTGTCTCAAGATTTTTTACCCCCTGCACCAGTAAAGCCAGACAGGTATTACAGGGTCCCTGACTCTCAAAAATTTCTTTACAAAAACCCCGCTGCAGATCCAGAAACAGTTTCTCAGGGTCCTAAAGGGGTTAAAGCTTCCACTGCCAAAAATCCTGTCCCCTCAGATAGGGATTCCAAAGCTCTGGACAGATGGGGGAAACAAGTTTACACTTCTGCTACTTTAGCTGTAAGAGCTTTAAACTGTCATTTTCACATGCTTAAATATCAACAGTATCTCATGTCATTGTTAAAGCAGAAAATGGTTACAAACATAGAAAATCCTGACAGTAAAGAAATGCAGGATTTATTGCATGCAGTTGAACAAGTGGGAAAGCATACTCTGCAATGTGGTTTTGATTCATTAGAGGCTTCTTGCAGAGCCGCAGTTACAGGCTCAGTTATTCGAAGACATGCTTGGTTGAAAGAACAAAGTTTACCTGACCATGTTAAAGTAAAATTATTGGATGCTCCACTACAGCATGATACTTTGTTTGGTGTTAAGGCAGAAGAGGTATTAAAGAAAATGGAGGATAAAGCAAAGTCTATGCAAACAGTGAAAGATTTCTTACAGGTTCAACCACCTAGATTTAGCAGAAACTGGCCTTCAAAAAATTGGTCCTTTCCAGTGTCAGACAGGCCACAAAGAGGCACATACAGATGCCCAAGAGGCAGATTTCAGCCCCAAGGCATATACAGACCTAAACAATGGGGTGCTTCAGCCCTCAAAGGAGGAGAAGACAAATCACAGCCTTATAGGAAACAGTCACAATGACTTCCCTCTGCAAATGCCATGCTATTACCAGTTGACAGCACCCCTAGGGGGAAAGCTAGCACTTTTCTCAAAAAATTGGCACATAATCACCCAAGACCAATGGGTGTTGAATATAGTTTCTCGTGGGTACAGATTCCACTTCCACATGCTTCCAAAACCAAAAGGTATGCCAAACCTGCCACAAAACCAATGGGCAGAGGCACAAAAACAGATTGCTGGTCTTATGGATATGGGAGCTATTCAAAAAGTTCCACAAGAAGAACAGGGCCAAGGATTTTACTCAAGACTTTTCTTAGTAACCAGAAAAGACAAAGCCTGGCGACCAATACTGGACCTGTCCAATCCTAAACACTTTCCTGGATGTTCCAAAATTCAAAATGTTAACACTACAACAACTTCTGCCCATGCTGGGCAAGGAGGCTTGGCTAGTTACTTTGGATCTCAAGGAGGCATACCTGCATGTCCCAATCAGACAATCGTGCAGAAGATACCTCAGATTTATAGTAGGCTCAATGCATTACCAATTCTATGCACTGCCCTTTGGCTTATCTACTGCGCCCAGGGTATTCACAAAATGCCTGGCACCAGTAATTGCATTTTGCAGACAAAAAGGAACTCAATTATATCCCTACTTAGACGACTGCCTTATTCAAGCAGAGAGCAAGGGCATTCTTCTAAAGCACCTGGCATTTGTAAAAAGATTGCTAATTTGCCTAGAGTACACAGTAAACGAAAAGAAATCAAAACTAGCGCCCTCTCAAGAGATAATATTCCTGGGTGCAAGCTTAAATACAACTGCCCAGATGGCATATCTCACGCCAGACAAACAAAGGCAACTGACTCATTACTTTCAAATGATGGCAACAAAGACCCAGTTCCCTGCAAGAAAAATTCTGCAGGCCATGGGTTTCATGGCATCTTGCATTCTACTAATTCCATATGCCAAACTGCATATGAGGAAACTACAATGGTATCTAAAAAGTGTTTGGGCTCAGCATTGTCACAGCCTGGAGACAATCATAACCTTGATTCCCTGCCTACAACAGGAGTTTTGATGGTGGTCCCAGGCCTGTCACCACAACAAGGGACAGCCTTTCACCTTACCTACAGCCAGGCAGACAATAACAACGGATGCATCAAATTATGCCTGGGGAGCACATATGGCAGGAAAATGTATTCAGGGCACGTGGCCCAAGGACCAAATGCATCTTCACATCAACCAAAAAGAGATGCTAGCTGTACAGAATGCCCTGACAGCCTTTAAGGACCTAATACATCCAGGACAACTATTAATAAAGACAGACAATACCACAGTTATGTGGTACATAAACAAGCAAGGGGGCACACATTCCTACCCCCTATGCAGACAAGCCATGACTTTGTTGAACACAGCACTGACCTACCAGGTACATCTGCAAGCACAATTCCTGCCAGGAACAAAAAATACAGACAAACTGGCAGATGAACTAAGCAGAAATCTCATGGATCCTCATGAATGGAAGCTAAATCCACAAGTATTCAACATGATAACAAGGGAATGGAGATGCCCAGACATAGATCTTTTTGTCTCCCCTCACAGTTGCCAAATACAGAAATTTTGCACAAGGACTTATCACTCTCAAGCATGGAAAGTGGATGTTCTATCATTCAGCTGGAAAAACCTGACAGTCTATGCTTTCCCTCCGATGCCTCTACTCACCAAGGTGCTTCTAAAAGTCAGACAAGAGAGGCCAAAAATTATCCTGATTGCACCAGACTGGCCATGCCAGCACTGCTACCCAATCCTAAAGACTTTGTCCCAAGGCCCACCTTGACCTCTACCTCAAATCCCTCATCTTCTGACACAGCAAAACAATCAGATTCTGCAAAGTCAACTCAGAACCTTAAACCTGGCAGCATGGCAGATAATGTAGCCACTCAGACTGCACCTCTCTCTAAAGCTGTTATGTAATTATTATTATTATTGTGTTATGTCATGTAATTTTGGAAGCCAGGAGACACAGCACTAGGAAATTTTATGCAGAAAAATGGAAGAGATTCTGTGCTTGGAACCAGGCACAAGGGCTTGACCCACTGGTCCCTAATATTCCTCAGATTTTGCAATACCTGACTGAGATGTTGGACAAAGGCCTATCTTTTTCATCTATTAAAATCCATTCCGCTGCCATTTCAGCTCATTACAATACGGAACCTCCTATTTTTTCACATCCTCTACTATGACAGTACCTCAAAGGGGCAAAGAATATAAGACCCCCTAGGAGAGCACCAGTACCTACTTGGGACCTCAAGTTTGTTTTAGAAAAACTAACACTGCCTCCATTTGAACCAGCCCAGCACAGCTGATCTAAAATTCTTGTCATGGAAAACTGCTCTGCTCCTAGCAATAACTTCAGCAAGAAGAGTCTCAGAGTTACAGGCATTGATGGCTGTGGAATCTTTCCTCATTTTTCACCAGGAAAGGGTTTCTCTAAGGACGAACCCAACATTCATGCCAAAAATGGTCTCCAATGTGGCCTTAAACCAAACAATTCATTTGCCTACTTTCTACCCAAATCCCCAGAATAAAGGGGAAAGACTTCTGCATGCTTTGGATATACACAGGCAGCTACGATTTTACTTGGACAAAACAAAAGCTTTCAGAAAAACTGAGCAACTGTTTGTAGCATATGCTGCAGGATCACAAGGAAAACCTATTACAAAGCAGACAATCTCCAAATGGATAGGACACTGCATCCGCTTCTGTCATACACAACATGGCAAATCTGTGCCTAAGGGCATTAGGCCTCATTCTCCCAGAGCAGCAGCCACTTCAGCAGCTTTCCTCAGAGGAGTACCAACCAAAGACATATTAGAAGCTGCAACCTGAAGCTCAGTGCACACTTTCACCAAGCACTACCACCTACCTCTCTACTCCAAATCTAGAGCAGGCTTTGCCACTGCAGTTCTGCAGGGCTTGTTAGCCTTGCCAAATCTAATCTAGACCCAGCCACACAACCTCAGCTTTGGGATTCTACCCAAGTGTAATGACTGCAACAATGAAACACAATGAACATAGTACAGTTGTGTACCTGCCATAAATGTAGATGTTCGAGTGTATTCACTGTTGCAGTCCAGGTTACCCACCCACTATCTCCCTCTTTGCTGGGACTATTCTGTACTTCTCAACTCTATACAACCTATGTGGTGTATTTGCTTGTAGATGAAGGAAATGTTTATAGTATTATATGCATGGTTGTTTGGCATATTTTTATCTTTTCAGCCTTCATATCTGGGGGCACCTGACAGCTGGGGCAAGAAAAACTGAAGAAAATGGCATCTGTTGCAACTTTTATACCCCTGGCGCACTGACGTCAGGGAAGAGGCAACAGCAGCCGACGCTGGACCAAGACTTTGGAACTCGGGCCGACTGCGGGTCGCCTGCCAGCAGGATAACCCAAGTGTAATGACTGCAACAGTGAATACACTCGAACATCTACATTTATGGTAGGTACACAGCCGTACTTCTTTACTGTTGCAAGGCTTTTTTTTGCTATTTTCATTGTTTGCAAAGTAATTTTTGCTAGTTTTCACTGTTTGCAAAGCATCTGTTCTTTTTGTTTGTTTTTTCACCAAGTAGTGTTTTAAATAACTGATTTGTTTGCTGTTTAAAACATTAAGTGTCTCATTGCTGTTTCTCTGCTGTTTAAAATAGTTTTTAATGTCTCACTCATGTTTTTCTGATGTTTAAAATATTTTTAGTGTTTCCTACTTAAATTAGTTTAGTTAGTAGCTGTAGCATAGTTTAGATACAGGTTTTCTGCATCTAAGTCTGTTTGTAGTGGCTGTTGAATTCTGAGCACATTTTCCAAGCTATCTTTGATTGGAAGGGGCCCTTCTGCACCCTTGTGAGAGAAGTGTGCTGATTGGAACCTGTCTGGTGAAGACTGGTTTGTCTAGGGTTTGGAGTAAGGATCCTGATTGGTTCTTTTGAGTTTTTAAAAGTTATTAGTTTCTGGTATTTAAGCCCCACATTTGAGCAGATTTCTGCCTGTCTGCGTGTCATGCAGCACCTTGCACTGCCACACAATTGTGTTCTATAACTGGACAGATAATTTTGACAGTTTTTCCCTTAGATACAGCTGTAGTACATTAATGTAGTCTTCATCTTTACTACATCCCGGGTCTAAGAAGTATTGCTAATGAACTGTGACCTATTAAACCACCAGCCAAAAAGCCCATCAGGAATATCCATCTATAGAGCACCTCTTAAACCAGTCCTGAAAGCATCCCCTTTGTGATAACAGTTCTTCAGACCTAGCTGTATGGACAGTTGGACTACCCTTATTTCTCCTGCCGGCCTTGTTGACTTGGGTCTGCTGAGGTAGTGTAGCAACTGTGTCATGTACACCGACAATTCTCTGTTAATAAATTACTCTAGTATATAGTGTGAGAGATGTACCTACACCAAGAATCTTGAATCCCTGCTTTCTTGCACTCAAAACAGTCACACTGAAGAGGTTGGCAACTCACCCACCACTACTCATGCACATAATACCACTACTCAGACACATCCAGCACATAAATCAAAATACTCGGAGGTTCTCACAAAAAACTTATTGAAACACCAGAGACCTCCATAACAAAAGACTGCTACAACAAGCACAGTTCCCACAGCGCTCAAGACATATAGCAGCACCAGTGTCTCACCTACCAAACCCTTAAGGTGTAACACTCAAAAAACAAATTTTCTTGTCATTAGAGACTCCATAGTGAAACACACAGATGTCCCACTTGCCAGGTTAGATAAGGAGAAAGTCACAATTAGCTGCCTGTCCGGTGGCAAGATTCATCAGATCACGCATGCAGTCAGGTCTCACTGCAACAACTACCATTATGACTCTGTCATAGTTCATGTTGGAGTGAATGACCTGAGATGTACCTCACTGGATTATATGAAAACAAAATTGCTGACATGAAAATTGCCAACCATAACAAAATAAGTGCTATGCTGCTAAACGCTAGGAGCTTAAACCAAAAATTGCACACTCTGGAAGCACTTCTATCACTGGAAGATGTAGATACCTGTGCAGTCACAGAAACCTGGTTTAACACCTCAGAGAGTACTCCAGCCTTGCAAGGCTACAATAAATTCCCCACTTTCAGACCCCAAAATGAACTTGTGAGAACCAAAGGTGGCGGTGTTTCTATCTATATTAGAGATAACTTCACCTCCCGACTAGTTAGACTGGACAACTCCATGGAGTTACTCCATGTTCAGGTTATTGTAGGTAAGACTCCCATTCAAGTCATAGCTAGTTATAGACTCCCCTCCATGGATCATGATGTGCATGAGGCCTACTTGACCAAACTGGAGTCAGTCCAAATATTGCCAAATACTCTGGTCATGGGGGATTTCAATTATCCCACCACCAACTGGGAAGCATATTCTAGCCGTGACTGATTAGGGCAAAAATTCCTTGACTTTGTTAACTCAAATGCCCTGGAACAAATTGTTCAAACCCTAGCAAGAGGAACAAACATGCTAGATGTGGTCCTCACTAATATGACAAACAGATGCACCACTGCAACTGTCGGGCCCTCATTAGTTAAATCTGACCACAAATCTGTCACCTGTGAACTGGTATTAACACCAGAGCTCACAAAGGGCAAAGTCAGACTTAAAAACTTCACCAAACCAAACTATACCCTCCCAGGAGAAGGTATAAATGCATTCTGAGCCCCACCCCCAGCTGGAAGTGGTAACTACACCAAAGCTTACATTAAAGCCCTGTAGAATCACTTGTATAAGTGTAAAGACTCTGCTTTTCCAGAGAGAATCAAAGCCAAAGCCTCAAGTTAAAAAAAAAAAAAAAAAGCTGCCCTGGTGGGCATCCAGCATCAACAAACTTTACAATAAGTAAAGTTGCTGTCTAAGAAAACTAAGGCGAGGTCACAACAATGGAAAAACACCCTCCTCAGACTCAACAGGCAAATAAAACAACATATAAAATCCTCTAAGGGTAGCTTTGAGAAAAACTTAGCAATCACAGCCAAGGATAATCTTAAGGCTTTTTATAGCTACGTACATAGCTTAAAAGGTAGAACCAAGCATGTGCCGAACTAGTGACTAACAGTATCACACACACTGATCCCTCAGAGAAAGAAAACCTGCTAGTGAACAGATTTGGTGAAAATTTCGCTCCCTTATCCCCTCCAAACTTATCACAAACCTTTCCCCCAACTCCACTCCCACCATACATATCCAAAAAGCAGGCCATTAAAGCCTTATTTAAGGCAAACAACACAGCCTCTATGGGATCAGACGGCATCCCAGGCTGGCATCTAAACAAACTAAAACATGAACTAGCGTCACCATTAAGTACCCTCTTCAATCACAGCCTAATCACTGGCTTTGTTCCTGCAGAATGGAGAACAGCAACAGTTATTCCCTTCCAGAAAGGTGGCTTAGCAACAGACCTAGGGAATTATAGACCCATAAGTCTGACCAGCCTCATCTGTAAAGCCATGGAACGTATCATCATAGACCTCATATATAAAGACATGGGTGACCGCCAAACCCTGAATCCGACCCAGTTTGGCTTTGTCAAGGGCAGACCCTACCTATTAAACCTGGTGGACGTCTTCAAAAATGTGATCAAGGCCATTGACAAGGGCAAATCTGTGCACATAGCATACCTTGACTTGGCAAAGTGCTTTGACACAATCCCACATGCAGGCATTACCGATAAACTCAGTAAATTGAATGTAAGCCCCTTTGTTGTAATATGGGTTGCCAACTGGCTCACATTCCAGTCACCCACTATCAGAGTGGGTGACTCCACATACACCAGCAGACCTGTCACCAGAGGTGTGCCACAAGGGTCAGTGTTGGCTCCCCTTCTGTATGGTATATACTTCTTAGAAGTTCAGGCCAAAACTAAGGGGCTGTGGCTGACCAAGTATGAGGACGACTGTAAACTGGGTGCAATTACTGAATTCACAAATGATGTCAGTATACTTCAGGAGGGTCTTGCATACACCAAAGACTGGAGTCTTAGTCATGATCTCAAACTGAATGCAAAGAAATGCATCATCATTCCCTTCAGTAAAAAAGGATGTCCCTTCACACTATCAAAGTAACAACAATATCCTATGTACATATGAAGTGGTACGAGATCTGGGATCACAAGTAGATTGCGACCTTCACTTTGACCACCATGTGTCTACTGTAATAAGGAAGACTTTCTACATAACACACTTGATTAGCAAAGGTATCACCTCTAGAGCAACAAAGGTTATATCCCCTCTATACTCGTCTCTAGTCAGGCCCATAATTGAGTATAATGCCCCTTTTGGCATGTACCGTACAAAGCACAGCAAATGGAGAGACCTCAGAAGTTTCTAATGTAGAAGATCAAGGGACTCCAGCACGTGCCTTATACAGACAGACTAAAGTCCCTGTCACTTACTCAGTATCATAGAGACTTCTTAGGAGAGATTTATGCCTGGCTTACAGAGCAATCTCTGACCCAAACCTAGTGAATTTGCTGCACATTTGTAAATCAAATGGGACTAGAGCTACCTGTTTCAGGGACCTAAATATGGCCTGTGACTTGAATAGGATATGCTGGAGGGACATATTTGTCTCCCAGGGACTGCCATGTCTTTGGAATAGCTTGTGAAGAGGAGCACCTCTATGACACTGCTGAAAAGAAACCTGGGCAAGTGGATGGGGCACTGTAAATTCTTACTGGGAATACTGCCCACAACCCTCCTGGATATGGGCAGTCATTAATAAATACAGTCCTGGGTATTGACTAGAGTATCTATGATATTACATTGGGATGAAATGGCTAGGCTTGAAATGACGTTCGGGTTGATTGCCTAGTAACCTCCAGTGATCCTAAGTCTCTAATGGACATAGGCAGCCTGTAAGTGGTTCATCTCCCAGGAACCTGCTTGTAAATGTTTCACCTCCCAAGCCCCTGCTTACACTTATCAAGGATACCGGAACTTGTCAGAGATTTTTGGTACATGGCTAGGCTTAAAAAGGCCCTTGTGGTCATTAACCTAGTACACACCTATGAGACTATGAACCTAATGAATCCCAGGGTATGCTACAGTGTACTACCTTCCTTCAACCCAGCACCCTCTTCTAGATATATGCCTCCACAGTCACATTACCACAAAGAAAGGGGAAACTTTGGTACTACAACCCTAGAGAAACTCTGAGGCCATTCTCTTGGTATGGGATAACATCTCATTCTACAGGATGGAACTTCACTGAAGGCAAATGCTTAATGAAGAAAAAAAATTAAGAACTGGGATAAATGTAAAACGCATGAAAGAGAAAAGTGTATTCTAAAAATGTTCCATATGTGCCCTTTGGTGGAATTTATAGTCAAGTTGCCTCTTATGCAAAGTTGCTCAAGGCACCTTGTATGCTAGGCAAGGTGGTCCTGATTAGTAGTCATTTCGCTGCTTAGTAGCATGTGAAATTGTTGACAGGGGCTCCAGTTAATGATAATGAGGCCATTTAGTAGACAAGTGCACTGTTCGGTTGTGAATTTCGTATAGCACAGAAGTCAGACGTGCCTGTATGTCCATACTACATAAGTTACCCTCCAGAGTTAACCAGAAAATGCATAAGCATGCAATGTAACTGAGCTGTGGGCAAGTATGCATTTCAGTGGGAGGGAATCTGTGCAGGGTGGGGTACAGCAGCTTGACTTTGTTCAAGTTAATGATCAAGGTAAGTAACGAAGCGTCTGTATGTGTGTGTGTGTGTGTGTGTGTGTGTGTGTGTGTGTGTGTGTGTGTGTGTGCACGTGCACACCACTGATTGCAACTGTGTGTGTGTGTGTTCCACTGACTGCAGGTGTATGTGTGTCGTGTATTCAAACAGTGTCACTGATGACAGGTGTGTGCATGTGTGACACTGACTACTGCTATATATGTGCATGTGTGTGCGTCACTGACTATAGCTGTGTATGTTTGCATGTGTGTCATTGTACATGTGTTGTGCCTATGACTGAATGTAAAAGGCATGAAAGAGAAAGGGGTATTTTCAAAATTTTCCACATGTGCCCTTGAGTGGAATTTATAGACAAGTTGCCTTGTATACTAGGCAAGGTGGTCCTGATTAGGAGTCACTTTGCTGTTTAGTAGCATGTAAAGGTTACAAAGCTTTGTGTGTGTGTGAGAGAGAGAGAGAGAGAAGGTATATGCCTCATTATGGTCTGCTGGTACCTGCATTCTGTACTAGTACAGTTTGGCAGATGCTCAACATAGCAGTAGCCACTGCTCTGACTGAGTGATTCCTAGTCATGCAAATTCCCAGTTAGAGAGATGTGCTCACGGGGATGGGCATGACTCATGAATCACTAAATGACAGAGCAGCGCAGCTTGGCTTGTCTGTGCAGCACGAATTATGCTACTGCACCTTCCTTCTTGAATCCCTGTCATTTGTTTCAAGTATTAATTTTATATTATGTCATTTTTTTATTTCTTTTTATTAAGAGTTCTTTGCTGAACTTTTTTCATATATGTTTTATTTTATGCTTCAGGGAGTTTATTCCCTTTGCAGCCTCAGAAATCTGTACTACAGAATGGGTGTGATAAGACAAGAGTGCAGCAACTTGGCAAAGAGCAGTATTTCACATATTAAAGAAATACACGAATCATAAATATGTTCATGATCAGCACGTAATAACTTTGTAATGGTAACAACAGAAACCTGTATATAGAGGGAAAAAATACCTGCAACTTCAACAAAGTTTTATTTCCCTTTTTAGATTATAGGTTTTTGCTAACTAGCCAGGCAGGCTAAATTATTTTTTTTGTCCTATGTTTATCCCAATGAATTACTGCAGTAAGTCATGTTTCTTTTTTTTTTAATTGTTTAGCATGTTTTTCCAAGGTTTTACTTTGCTTCAGAGCTACGAGCACAGAAAGCAACAATTTCCCGAAGCTGCAGCAGCTGAGATATGGAGCATCAGGAGCCTTTTGTCTCCATCAAGGTTGCACTCTGTGTAGTCTGCTGGAATACAAATGAGTGCTGGGAAATGGGGACGCTTATTTGCAGGGTTGACTCATCAGTGACTCATCGAGTTTTGAGGCTGCAGCGAGGGAAGAAGACTTAATAGCTTGCATTCAAAAACAGGCAATACTCCCAGCATTAATGCTGTATAATTTCTCTTTACCAATTCAGTCCAGCAGTGCAGATGTGTGCGAGATGGAAGGGACAGAGTTGGATTCAAGCAGTGCATTGCAGTTTCCTCTTCTGATGGGGTAGTTGAAAATGAAACAGGGGATAGAAAAGGGTCTGGGGACTATTGATTAAAAAAACAATCATAGCAGCTCTTCCCTCCACGCACTCTTAGAATTTACAGAGACGAATAAGAGTGCGGAGGAGTACAATGAATGTGATGGTGGGGGGGGGGGGGGGGGGGCACTGAGTGAATTCAGTTCCAACATTGAAGTTAAAAGTCTGCATCAATTCCAGGAAAAATGAGGAATAATTGCTACTGTGTAGTTATAGCCCACTCAAGGTGTTGAGGGGTCTTTAATAAAATGTAAAAATGAAACATATTGAAAAGACATGTTTTCAGAGTCTATTAGGTATGACAGTACGCTGGTGAAACTGCTTTTGCAGTGACTTGTCTTTCATTCGGAAATAAATTTTGAGTTCACTTGCTTATCCTAATGTCTTATTTTAAAGAATGTGAATTTTCTATTCATCTGCTTTATGTGCATTGTGTTCTAAAGTGGTATGCAATCAATGAATTGTTAACTCCAGGCCAGATCAAACCATTTTGTCTGTCAATAATAATAATAAAAAATAAATCCCCATGTAGTAAAGAACATACACACACACACACACAAACACAAAACAGCATCATATATTAAAGGACAAAAATGCCTTCTTGGGGCTCGGCACATCCTTAAATGAATTACAGTCTCTGATCAGCTGGTGATAGTCACTAATAAACGTTATTTGACTTGATTTTTACACAGTGCCATTAAGGTTTAAAATAATGATTATCCACTGCAGGGTCTGGCAGACAAAACAGAACTTGCTTCTGGTAGGACAGGCTGGAGTACATTTATTTCAGAATAGTATATTTTGTAGCGTTGTCTTTGAGTCTGCCACTAGCATTTAATATCAGACTCTTACAGACACACTCCCATTCCACATGTTGACCAAGTTACCTGTGCACCTGTTGTAGCGCATTTGATGGTGAAGACTAAGCTGTTAGTAAGCTTCTCCCTGTAGTCAAAGGTTCAGTGTTTGATTCCTCCCACCTCCATTTACCTACCATATAACTTGAAGCAAGCCACTTGACCAGCCAGTGCTACTGGGTCACCCTTGAAAAGGGACAGTTATGCCCAGTGGACTTAATCAGTTAAGTGTATAAAAATAAAAGGTGGGTCTAAGAGACTTGTATAGTTCAAGACTCCGCTTAAGATATGCCTAACTTGGGGAGCCAGAGGTCTCCACTGCTGCATGCAGTGACACCAACATAGTTCAAAGAATAGTGTGCCTGTCTAAGCATCATCGAGGGGCAGTAATGCTTATTCATCCTCCTTAATGAGATATCAGCACCATCCTGACCACCACCAAGCCAGTGGTCTAATGCCAGGCCTGTTTATTGAGCTTGTATCAGCTGTAGTGTAGTAAGGAATAAAACTGTGTGTGTGTGTATGTATATATGTCCATAGCATGTGGAAAGACATGCTCACTTTCATTTAAGACCTTTTATTGCTGTAGTCAAAATATCAGGGTTACAAAAGTTAGGCAAATACTTTCATCCTAAGGCAGGAATTTGTCTGACCTTTTGATTCATATTCAAACTATAAACTCTAAATGAAACTCGGCATCAAATACTCTAAAGAGCCAACCAGGCTCCTAGGTAAGAATGAAAATTATGGGATCCCCACAAGGGACCCAGGCTAAAGGAAGGGGGGATGCTCAGTGTTTCACCCTCTTTCCTTAAGTCAACACCAGAAAGCTCCAATATGGTGCTGAAAGCAAATTTCTGAAAAAGTTCTCTCATGCCAGTAAGTATGTACAGTGGAAATGTATAAAACAGAACACCTAATTTAAAACAGGAAAATAACCTTCCAGATCTACCCTTGTAAACACTCTTAGAAGGTGTGTGTGTGTGTCCTCCCTGTTGAGGTGCGTGTGTGTGTGCGCGTGTGTATATATATATATATATATATATATATATATATATATATATATATATATATATATATATATATATAGAGAGAGAGAGAGAGAGGTGTGTGTGCATGTATTACTAATAATCCCAAGCATAAAATGTTCCTTTTCTGATCATTTAAAGTAAAAATAAACACTATCAGCCATCATTTTCTGAATAGTGGTACTGTTAGGGAAAGAATGTTTAGTGCCCTCCTATACCACCTTACTCGTGTGTTAACCCTAACCACAGCCCCGCATAATAGGAAAAAGAAACCTGCAACCGAGTGTTACATACTTGTATACATACATGCATAGATAGATATATGTGTCTATGTAAATTGGTTGACTACATGTATGGGTGATGCACACTTCATCTAAACATTTTGATCTAAACCACAAGTGGTCAACAACACAGATAAGTCCTCAACCACTAGTAAAATGTTTGAAATAAAAGAGAACATCTTAACATGACCCTCATGACAAATGTGATCAGATGGTCCAGATGTAGCTTCTTTGGGGTACGAACCAGTGTCTCACTGAGTGTTATAATCCTATGTCACCAGATCCACACACAGAAGGAGTGGTACAAGACAGACTTTTGAATCAGCATTTGGTTGCAAACAAATCTAAGAAACCTTCTCACTAAAGGTCCACTGCTAACAAAACAGTATGAACAAAAAGGAAAAAAAGCAGTCGGACCACCAAGCCGAAGCAAAACTTTTAGTAAAATCCAGACATCACAAAATAAGCACTTTCAGGTCAGAGCCCTTCATCTGTTATGGTTACGGGTCTGATTGCTTTTTTCCTTTTTGAATCAGCATGTGAGAAGTGAATTAAAATAAGGGTATTACACACATTAGGGTAGTTTTACATTGTTTCAGTTAAGAGTTTTAACTTATTTTGATCTACTTTGATATGCAAGTTGTTTTTCCTTCAAATGTGCTGTAGACTTAAGCAATAACTGGTGAGTTGGTGTGGGTATATGAGGATTTACCCATGGCTGGCTTGATTTGATCATGAGGGTAAAGCCAGAGTGATTAAACATAGTGAACTATGGGAAATCCTCATAAACCTATGCCCATGAGTCACTCATTGTGATGATACAATTGCATTATTTAAGAAAGAAATAGTTTATCTTTCTAAAATAATGGGCCAGATTCAATAAAGCCTGCACTAAGTGTACACTGTTCTGAGTGAACAGACAACACAGACATAACTCACACCTTCTTCATCCTTAGTTTTTCTACTGATATTCTTGCAGCTTTAAATATTGACAGGAATTCATACAGGTTACCACTAAGTGTAAACTACGTGTACACTTAGTGTAATCTTTCTGAGTGACTATAAAGCACAAGAAATATGAAAAGAATTTTATTGACTCCATATCGTGTACACTTAGTGTAGGCTTTATTGAATCAGGCACAATGTTTTTGTATAATGGCACCATAGTGCGCCTCCTCCTTATTTCCTGTTCTTCCGTGACTGTTGATGTACCGCGCATGCATCTGGGACATATATTCCCACAATTTCACAGTACATCAGTGCTGTTCAATAGAAGCAATGGAGAAAAGAAAATCTCGAGTGCCTTTTTTCTTTTATACTATAAAAATCGGAAATCTCAGAGGTATGAGAGTTTGCCAAGACAGCGGAGAAATACAAGGAAAATAAGGTACATTTCTTTAGTTTTGCAGAATGTACCTGATTTTTCTTGTATTTGGTCTTCCATCTGTTATATACCTCTGGGTGGCCACAGTGGTGCAGTGGTTAGCATTGCCGCCTCATAGCAAGAGGTTCTCCAGTTTGATCCTCGGCTGGGGTGCCTTCTGTGCGGAGTCTGCATGTCCTCCCTGTGGTCGCGTGGGTTTCCTCTGGGTGATCCAGTTTCCTCCCACATCCTAAAGACATGCTGTAGATGGATTGGATACTTTAAATTGGCCCTAGGTATGAGTGCGTGCATGTGTGTGCCTTCTGTGGAAGGTTGGGCGCTGGGCTGATAACTCAACACTGTAAAACTCCACTGCCAATCATGAGCGGACAGGTGATCCGCTGTGGCGACCCCTAACCGGGAAAATCCGAAAGAAGAAGAAGATCATCTGTTACATACCTCTCAACCTCTTAGCTCAGGAAATGTGGGCAAATCTTTAAATAATGAGGGACAAAGGCTCCATAATAGGGACAGATTGTAAATGTTGCTCTTATAAACATAGAAAGTTGCTAGAATAACATGATTTGTTTTAGTGTGCATTGTCTGAAAGATATCAAGTCTGAAACTCAAATGTGTGTCATTATTTACTAACTTCACTCCTCAGCGATTTGTCAGAAAACTACAAATATTGTGAGAAAATGACCAAAAAAAGTTAAGGCAGAAATCTGGACATTCTGTGAAAATCTGTACAGTTGAGAGGTATACCTCCATAGCAATAGAAAAAAGTCCTGACACTCAATGACACTTTAGTGGCCGGACTTTTTTCTATTGGTTTATGCTCGATTTACAATGGGCACGCTGGTTGGTCTGCTCAGTCAGCATGCTCGTTTTTGAATAACAATGACCCACCATTGTATAATCTTCAAATAACCTTTGTTGGTCTTTGAGCTTTATTTCTTTTTCTGATTTTTCTTTTTCATTAGACAGACTTATGGTTTAATAGGATCATTAAAGCATGTTTCTTAAATTTAACCATGCTAGAAAACCTAGTGATGGCATTTCTGTTTATTAGCTAAACAGTTCATGTTGACAGATGGCACAGACATTTACTTGCTCATAACCTTCGTCCCAGATGTATTGCCAACTTATTTTGTTTGCTTTATTGCTGTTTAGCATTGTTTCTCTGTTAATTCTTAAGCACTACTGAGTGTTTGTTAATGATTGTTATTCATTAGTGTGTTAGGACAGTCACTTCTGTTTAAAGCTTAATCACTATCTATTAAGGATGTACAGAAAGGCAGCAGGAGTCATCGTTTCCTGGAAGACAGGAAATATGTTTTAGTAATTCATTAGAAGAGAAAGTGATATTAAGCAATCTGTGACAGTTAAAGTTAAGGACGTAAACTTGTAGGCTTCCTGTTTATTAACATCTAAACTAGTGTGATATTTCATAATAGCTTGCCAAAACTGACCGTGTTCTATAACTTCACTGTTTGCTTACACAAATGTAAGGAGTATGAGAGTCCGTGTTTATTGGAGTAGTCAGTGATGTATGCTATCCTCTATCACAATACTGAGCCTGTATGCCAACAAGAACTAAGAAGAAGCTGATATTGATTCACAGTATGATGAATGCCCAATGTCAGAGATTTTACTCTGCTTACATGGTTGCAACAATACAGTCCTACTAGAACTAACAGACATATAAAAGTTTCTGGAGAAGAGTTCATAATTATTAAAAAAAGTCAGTGTGTAGGTGTGCAGACATTGTTTTGTGTGTCTGTGTACATATGCGTTGATGTTCACATGCACAGGTACATCTGTGAAAACATACAGAAACTCATCTTTATAGGAAGAATTTTTTAAGCATGATTATAGTCTCCTATGTAGGAAGTTCATAACTTATAGAGCTGACTATGTACGCAACAATCCTGCAATTAGAGCCATGTTATAAAATCAAATAAAATATGTTAAAACTTAAGGTTCACCAAAACAAACTGATCAAATTAACATGGTGCCAAAATTGACCTAGGCACATATGATGACGGTCATATTTTCCACATTCCTTTTTGAATATTTGAATATCAGGAAAAGAGGGACAATCCTTTTTCCTTCAGGTTCCTCACTACCAGAATTCTAATATTTACATGGCAGGGATTGCTTGCCCCTACAAAAATACTGCAAATTATATAGCTGCATTCGATTCAGCATTACGTGAGCAGTGACCTTGGAAATGATTGAACTGGTGAACGGTCATGTTTCTGTACACTGTATGTATATTTATGCATAGAGTGCTGTGCATCTCTTATGAAATGACTTCAGCTAGGTTTATGCGTTCACTTTCTTGTTGTCTGCATCTGTGTATTTATATCTGTGTACTGTGTGTGTGTGTGACCTTTTGCGCATGTATATATTTTTAATTTTATGTGTAAAACAGTATATGTGCAATTGTGTATGTAGGGGAATAAGTTTAACAAACTTCTCTGTGTGGAAGAATTTCAATTCATATATATATATATATATATATATATATATATATATATATATATATATATATAGTTAATCACTACATATTAATAAGATCAGATAACTGTAGTAGATGTAGCGAATGTAAACTTGTCCTAAGTTAAAAAATAATAAAAAATATATTTTGAAATATTATACAGAATTACTAAGTATTCAAAAATAATCCAAGCAGGGTAGACGATCTGTTTCCAGTCGAAAATGCTTTATTAAGCACACAGACAAGCAATCCAAGTAAAACAAAAATAACAGAATAATAGTTTCATCACAAACTGTATATATATATATATATATATATATATATATATATATATATATATATATACTTTTTATCAGGTATGGGAGTGGTTTATTGTGCTGTAAAACACAGTGAGTGTATTGGTACATATGTTAACAAATTCACATCCCTTCCTCCATCAGTGTGACATTTGAGCTGGTCCTGCCCTGCCTAGTAGCTGTCATAATAATATAACCCTTATGTACTTTAAATAAAATGAATAATGATGTGGTACCTCTTATTTAACCAGATTATTAAGTCTGTGATTTTATCAAAGACAATATACTATATGGATGGAAATATTTAAACCTTAGGCCATTTGTCAAACTAAAAATACATATAAATATGTACATTTTGCATGCCAAAAACTCCATTGTGTAAACCATATTCTATTTGCATAACCCATTGTTTACAAAGATCATTGTCCTTCTTGACTTTTTCAAGTATGTGTACACAAACCCTAAAAACTAGCTACAAAAAATAGCAAGATTGTGTAATCAGCTAGTATTGTCATTAAAGATCATTCCAAATATAGTGGAAAAGAGAAGAAAAAAAGAAAAAAGTGAGATGGTAGAAACAAAATATACACTTCTATTAAAGATTATTCACCATGGTATTTAAAACCAACTGGAAGAATAAAATAAAATTAGTCATGTAAACAATGTGGCAATTTTCTAAGCTCCAGTACCCTTTTAAGTGAACAGTAGTAGTTTAGTCCAGGCTTCCTGAAAGAGTTCAGCTTTAATTGCTACATGAGTTCACCTTTTTCGAGTTTAAGTTCGTTATTTATACTACCATCATCTGATCTTATTAATATATAGTGATTAACTAGATATACATTAACTGAAAATCTTCCATGCAGAGAAGTTTCTTACACTGTTTTGTTTTTGGACCCACTATACTTGTTTAGTGGCTTGTTTGACACTTTGCGGATACCTCAGAGATTACTTGTGTTTTTTTGAGTGACACTTTAGTTTCTGAGACCAAGGTTTTTCTTCCGTCAAAGGATCCCAGATTTGTTGTGGAATTCCAGCAATTTAAAACATGGATAACGACAGACTAAGAAATTTACTAACTGTGCCTACCTGGAATGATACAGTAGCAGGTCAGATACAAACATATACAGAAAGTGAAGAGGGAAGACAGGGCCCAGAAAGTATAAATTCAGAGACTTTTTCTAAACTAGAAAAGCAATTGAAATGCATGCAGGGTCTCTACTCAGAACACATTTATTTACAACAAAGTATAGATAAGAAGAGGTGCAAGGAAGAGCTCAAAATGCAGGATAACATCAACCTTTTGTTATAATTAGATTAGATTATAATAAAAGGTTGACTTTATCCTGCATTTTGAGCTCTAACTTGCACCTTTTGATTTGTTACTAGTTGTGAGTTGGTGGAAGATATTTCTCCCATTTTTTTCTGTTGTAGATAAGAAGAGACTACCCAGGGGACTTAGATTGAACAAAAGACCAATGTGGAAAAAGGAATGGGAAGATATTTTAGAGGATGCCAGCTACAAACTTATTCATCTGCTATTAAGGAACAACCTTAGTGTGCAGAAATCTACAAGACTGATATCACCTTTTTTTTTTTTAAAACAGCACTGGAAAATTTGAATCACAATGACCTAAATGCTAAATATGAGCTGCTTAAAGAAAGTGAAAGGATATGAGCAGACCATTAATGAAAGAAAGATTAATACAGTGAAATGAGATCAAATGGATAAAGATGATCCTGGGAGACTTACTAGGAGGTACAATAATAATAACAACAACAACAACAACAACAAAAGACCCAACAACAGGCATGGTTTTAGATATTACAGGAGATATAGGAGAAATTATACCTGGCCAGCAGACCTCTACTGGATTTTCCCAGGGGAGATCCTCGCACAAAACCAGA
This sequence comes from Protopterus annectens, assembly GCF_019279795.1. Taxonomy (NCBI): domain Eukaryota; kingdom Metazoa; phylum Chordata; order Ceratodontiformes; family Protopteridae; genus Protopterus; species Protopterus annectens. The sequence continues at coordinate 689,161,957 of NC_056747.1, read as the reverse complement.
CAGGGGCACAATACAGGACCACCAAGAGGCTGGCCCCACACATCTCATTCCCCACCATCCCAATCCCCTCTGGCTACCAGCACTCTGCAGAAGCCTTTGACATCAAAGATGGATCAGGACAGGAACATGAGTCACAGACATGACCAGACCCAACAGAGAGTTCTATAGGACGAATTACAGGACTACCAGGACAACCAGAACCACAGACGATCCAGCTACCAGGAACAGCAGCACATTCACATAGTCTAGTTTCTTCAGGAAGACCAATATCGACAGCACACACACCAGTATCAAAGCCAGTACAAGAACCACCACCAGAGCCCCAGGGCTTGTCCTACTTACTAGGTCCCCCCCACCACAGCCAGAGTGAGGAATATTACTACAACCCACAGAGATTCCAGAGAGCACAGGAGGAATTTCAAAGATCTCAGACCATATTCACGAACCCCCAGGGAGATAGGAGAACAAAACAGTAGACAGGGGTGAGGGAAATACAATACCTGGACAATCCCGACTGGAACCCCGACTACAACCCAGCTCCCAGGGTCAGATGGAGGAACCAGCCACAGCCACAATAATAGGTGCTCCACTTACCTGGAACCACTCTGTTAAAGCACTGACTGAAGATGAAAAAAGTGTATTATCCAAAGGACTTACTTTTGTATCAAAGTGGGATGAGTGAGGTAGCTCAGGTACTGATAGACCTTAAAATGTTTGTGAGAGAACTCAACTTAAAGGTACAATTTCATGGCAAAATTAATGACATTGAAAATAAACCTATTGATGAAACTATAAAAAGGCCAAGCAGCTATTGTCTACCACTACATCAAACATTAGCTGCTTTCAAAGTGAAATGTGAGATGGCTATCAGGAAACTGCTTAAAAAAAACTTCCTAAGAAAATACTTTATAACTTAACACAGGGAGAAAAAAAAAGCATCGATCAAGCTAGGCAATGATAAATCCAGGCACGTAATGAAGGAAAACAAGGGGGAGGTATACTTGTGACTGATACCACTAGCTACAACCAAAAGATAGAGAACATGCTGGAGAATAACACATTTTATGAGTTATTTACCATGGATGACATAAAAAGAGCATACGATTTATGGAACAGTAATCTCACCACATTATGGGAAGAAAAACTTATTGCTGAAAATCTTTATAATTATTTATGGAGCCCATGTCCACATTTACCTTACTTTTTTGGAATACCAAAGCCACATAAGAACAGAGAAAACCCACATTGTAGACTGGTGGTAGCAAGTAGAGGTTCCCTTACTGAAGCCACAGCCACTTACCTTGATTACTTGCTGAAACCTTTAGCAGAAAAGAATAAGTCATACAGAAGAGATTAAATGGATTTTTTGAGGAAAATAAAAATCATTACAATGGAAGCTGACAGTATTTTATTAACTATTGATGTGGAATCCTTGTACACAGTGCTCCCTCACAATTACTGTATAACAGCAGCTATGGAATCATTTAAGAAACATAATCAAGGTACACAGGCATAGCTCAAAAGTTAAGCAAGCTCATTAATCTTGTACTGGACTTTAATTTTTTTACCTTCAATGGCAAACACTATAAACAAAAAACTGATATAGTAATGGGGGCTTCCATGGCTCCCAGCATAGCTAACATAGCCCTGGGCAAGTGGGAGGAGGACTTTGTGTTAAACAACACAGACTACATGCAGCATATCACATGCTATTTGTACTTTTTTGACAATATTTTTATTGTGTAGGAAGGTGACACTTTGTAGCTTGGAGATTTTATCACTTACCTCAACCAAACAACTCCCTTCCTGATGTTTACCTCTTCCCATAGGTATACTTCAACCATTTTCTTAGATATGCAGATTTCCAAGGACTCCACCAATAACAGAATCACCACTGATCTATTCAGAAAACCGACGAGTGTTAACTTACGCTGTGTTGATGATGCCATAAGAAGGCTGAAACATGCATGTCCACAGCTAGTGGGTTTGGCTTTATTGGCCTGAATTTTTCCATAAATAGACTTAAAAAGAAAAACGTCATGGGCATTCAGTATTGCCATGTAGTTGAAATACCTGATGCCCTTAAAGGGTCATTTCCATATATACCATGTTGCCTCTAATGCAAGAGGTTTAAGGAATCACACAGTGGAAAGTCTAGCCTTGATTTTTCTTTTGGTTTTTATTGATTGGTTTGTCTCTGTGACCTTTTTACTCATTGTTTTAGTATTTTGAAATAGAGAAAAGAAGGAAAACACAATTTTTCCGCTACTGGTGTTGTTTACCTAGCAGTATGTGACCCTTGGTGTGCATACTATATTGGCAAAACAGAAAAAGCTTTCTGAAAGAGGATTTATCAACATTTATATTCCATTTCTATGGATGACCAGAAAAGTGTTTTGGCAAGACATACACTTGTAGTTGACTACAGGTTTTGTTTTGTGACTTGGCGAAGGTTGATATTCTCCCATGGGGAGGGGGGCCTTAAGGGGGTTGGAGACTGGAAAACTTTGTTGGAGCACAAGAAATGTATTTGGCAAATGAGGAATAATGCAACATTTTGTGGATTAAATGATAATGTTAGTATCCATAATTTGTTAAAACATGTGCACTGCAAGGCTTTAATATTTATTGTACAGAATATTTATTCAGTTACAATATATATTATATTGGATGCTATATTTATCTGGATTGAATTTTTTTTATCGATTATGATTATAGAATGTCTCATATCATTTGATTGACAGTTGATGTCAAATTTTTAAGTTGGATGGATTTCTTTGTTCTAGGTTCTGATGATATCTGCAAGATACAGGAAATAACCTTACACTGAGCAGTTTAGTTATCAAATGAGGATGCCTTTATCTGACTGGTGTGAATAGCTACAAAAATAAAAGAGCACATTTCCAGTGTAAGATCTATGCATATAGAGTTAATAATTAGAACTTGGTGACTTTATAAGCAGGAATGCAGATGTATGGTTTGAAAGTGTGGAAGACAAAACCGTGCATAGGTATGGCTATAATGCTAGTGAGTATCTGGTGTCTGCTGTGTGCATATAATAAAAAATGGATATATATGTGGATATGTGCTGTGTGATAGCGTATGGGTGCCTTTATACATGTGTAAACATGTGAGAACACATATCTGAATGCATGGATTTGTACATCTGTTTGAATGTATGCTAGCCATAAACCATAATAGAATCGATACCATTGATACATGAGAAGAACAAATGCTACTCTGACCAGTCTAATCATGGAAGACTAGCTAACTAGTGAATAATGAGTTTGCCGAGTAGAGAAGATATCATACACTGAACAGTTTAGTCAACAAATGAGGCTGCCCTTGTCTGATGGCTATGAATAGCTACAAAAATAAAAGAGCACATTTCCAGTGTAAGCATGTGCAGTTTGTTTGGCTTCTTGTAGCTGGTGGATGACTGCCAGTGCGGAGAATGCAGCACCAAATGTGAAGGTACACCGCCAATCCACCCTAAGTTCAGGAAGTAAGTGTGCATGTGAGGGATGTTTACATATCTGTGGTGGAGATCATTTTGAGTTTTGGGATTAGCAGTACCCCAATATCATGAATCATATTTTTTTCTTGTGTTGAGGTAGGCCATGTCACTGTATTACATATAAGAGCAAGGTGCAAAAAAAATCAAAATAGAAATTGCTAGAATAAACTGAATTGTCTTTGCTTGTTACATGCTAATACTATGCATATGCCTTCCACTGTCTGTGTCACACCCCTACCCTTAATGTATGACTTTAAGGCATGTTATCCAGCCCTTACCAACTTGTTAACCTTTCCTTTACAGAGGACCACCTGGATTTCTGCACCCTAGCTGAGACAAATGCCATTCCGTTTTTTTTTTTTTTTTTGCTGAATCAATATACTGTCCAAATTCTCTTTGAAGTCATAAATGTATATAACTGTGTATTATAATAGTTTGATTTGTTTAACATTTTTTCCTTCTTCATTCATAGCAGCCATCCCAATGCCCTGTGTCCTTAGCTGGGTCAAGTGGCACCCCCTATCTCCCAGTCTAATGCCTGTATCTTAGCCAGGCCAGCAAAGAACTAAAGGGCATACCAGTGGGGTCATTGCTGGTCTAACAACAATCAGGGATTATTTTCTATTTTACCCCCTTGCTATTATTTTCTCTGTCTTCATGTGGTCTTCTGTAGTGTGCTATGGAACAGGCATACAGTGGGGGGTTGTGACATTTTGCCCTGCCTCTGTGGTAGCTCAGCCATGCCTCCACCCTATTCCCCTCTTTGGTCACGCCTCCTATAGGTCATGTCCCCAGCCTGCATGAGAGATCATCACAGGGACCCCCACAGGACTGCCTAACCCCATGGAATGGGCACATCCCATCCCTCCCTGCCACTCTATCAGTTGCCTGAGCTGCTAATGAAACCCAGATCACTGGGCCATAGTCAGAGCTTTATCCCTCTGTGCCACCAAAATAGCAACAGTGGCTTTTTAATGGATGTTTATTTTGAATAGCCCTGTAAAAGTGGAGAGTTAATCAGCCTGATGCTTTACAACTGAACAGTACCATGCCATAAAAGATGGCTGCTTTTTTATTTGGAAGGAATATTGAATGAAGTAAGATTCCCCATTTCAGCTGGAGGTTTGTCAAAGGAAGTTCATGCCCACTTAGCCTGATGGTCATGGATGATGGCAAAATAGTACATGTTACTTACATCAACCTGGCCAAGGTGTTTGACACAATACAGTACTCGGGCATTGTAAATAAACTTACAGAATTAGGCATAAACCCATATGTCACCCAATGGGATTAGCAGTACCCCAATATCATGGCTCAATGATAGAACACAAGAAATTAGAATAGGGGAATCCACCTCCACAAAAGGCCAGTTACTAGTGGAGTCCCATAGGGATTTGTGCTGTGTGCTCTCCTTTTTGGCACCTACTTCATTGAAGTCAAGGCAAACATCAAGGACCTCTTGCTGACCAAGTTTGCAGATGACTGCAAACTAGGCATGGTCCAAGGATCCCCTGAAGACACAGATACCCTTCAAGAGAGTCTGAGCAAACAACTGGTGCCAGAGACATGGACTAAACTCAATGCAAACAATGCATAATAGTACTGGAAACTACCACATTGACAATACACAGCTAAAAGTTAACCCAGTGGCCAGAGATCTGGGAACACATGCTGACAGTAACCCAGCCTTTGACCACCATGTGTCTACTACAGTGAGAACATTCTGCGTTGCACAACTTGCAAGTAAGGGCATGGAAATCAGGTCCAAGGAGCTCATTGTTCCACTGGTTCTCATTAGACCAGTCATCAAGTACAACACACCTTTCAGCAGGTATCTGTCCAGGCACCAGTAACAGCTTGAGGAGATCACTTTGGTTCCTCACAAAAAGAATGCAGGGAGTAAACAGCCAGTCCTATGCAAACCATTTCAAAGCCCTATCTCTGTACTGGGCCTCCTCAGACTGTTGCATGGTGATCTATGCATAACCTATAACTCATCCTGTGATTCCACACTGATAGAGTTGTTGCCCATCTGCAAAACAAATATCATCAGAAATTCTCAGGACCTAAACCTCATCTGTAACATAAACAGGGCATGTTGGTTGGACAGGTATGCATCTCAACGATTACCCTTCTCTGTAACAGGCTTCCCATCCGTGTGAAGCAAAGCTCATCCCTAACGCTTTTCAAATGTAACTTGGAGCAGTGGCTTGGAAATTACAAAGTTACCCCGATTTGGCACCTATGTCCCTAATGGATATGGTCAGCCTGTGAATGCTTGATGTGTACAAACTTGTATCATAACCATAAAATTCCTTGGGGTACTGTCACATGACAGCAATATATTGGTAAATTTGGGGTAAGCTTGGCTAGGCTTAAAATGGCTCTTGGGCCAGTAGGCTAACAACCACTAAACCTACAATTAAACACCGAATTATATGTATGCCATCCATTATTGTTTTCACTAATAATGGTTAAATAAATGAGTTTTAATCACAATTGAACAAGTGGCCATAAAGGGAGCTCCTGGACCCAAACAGAAATTCATCCCATACCACACTTGCTTATATGCTGATTATCCTAGGCATCTAACTGACAGATGCTTTCTTCTTAATTTCCATATTTAAAATAGAGCTGTGGCACCAAACTTTTTGATTGGATGCTCATGACCCAAGGTGTCAGATTTCCTTCTGTAGCTAGACCAAACGTGTTGTAAAAAAAGAACCTTTAATTTGCATTTAAGTTACTTATAACATGTTATGCATAGATTAGGTTCATAGGTAGATACTAGGCTATCTGTCCTAGGGCATTTATAAGCCTAGCCAGAGTGTATTTGGCTTCCACCTCCCTATTAGATTAGCCTACTGTGCCTCTGTAAAGTAGGTCACAGAAGGTACCCTTTGAATATTAGTTTACTGTGCCTCTGTCTAACAGGGACACAGGAGAGATCCCAGGGGTGAATTTGCGAGTTCCCATCCACGCGTCCAAATTTCGCTTGAAGAGGGTCAGCGAGGGGCTATGTCTAACATGAACTGGGATTCTATTCCAGAGTGAGGGGAGCCTCTGGGAAATGAATCTGTCCCTCCAGCATGTCCTATTTATTTTTGTGCTGAGGTTTAGGTCTCTGGAGCATGTAGATCTAAGGGACTTGGATTTTTTGAGGTGGAGCATGTCCATTAATTCTGGGTTTGACATGGCTTTGTACGTCAGGCATAGATCACCTCTGAGTAGGCGGTAAGCAACTGATTAGAGCTGGAGTTTCTTTAGTCGAGCTGCATAGGACATCTGTTTGTAGCCCATGATCCTCTTGGTGAAGTACTTTTGGGGTCTCTCCAGTTGCTGCAGGTGTCGGGTAAGGTACATCCCAAAAGGGGCATTGTATTCAATTATGGGCCTGATGAGTGATGAGTAGAGGGGCACAATGATGTGTCTTGATCTAGATGCGAACCCTTTCGTGATAAGGTGGGCTATATAGAAGGTCTTTCTAACCACTTTGGCAACGTGATTATCAAAGGAGAGATTACTATCTACGTTGGTCCCCAAATCTCTAATTACTTCTTCCATACTTAATGGATTACCGCCTATGTGGTAATTTGTGGGTACCTTGTTTTTCCCAAAGGGGATGACTATGCACTTTTTAGCATTTAGCTTGAGGCCATGGCTCTGGCACCAAGCATCTGTCTCTGTGAGACCCTTTTGGAGGACGCTTGTGTCAGCTGGAGATTCGATTATGGCCCCCAGTTTGCAGTCATCTGCGAACTTTGTCAGCCATAATCCCCCCGTGTTAGCCTGAACCTCAGAGAAGTATATACCGAACAAGAGAGGTCCCAGAACTGAGCCCTGTGGAACGCCACTTGTAACTGGTTTGGATTCGGACATGGCACCTGCGATTCTGACCATGTGGGTTCTATCTCTGAGCCAGTTTGCAACCCATCTTGTGATATAGGGGTTGATATTTAAGCTGGTAAGCTTATTTATGATGCCTGAGTGGGGTATTGTGTCAAAGGCTTTTGTGAGGTCCAGGTAGGCTGTGTGGACTACCTTGCCCTCATCTATGGCTATGGTAACTGTTTCAAAGAAATCAACTAGGTTTAAGAGGCAAGATCTGCCCTTAACAAAGCCGAATTGGGTAGGGTCCAGTGTCTGGAGGCTCCCAATGTCTTTGTTTATGAGTTCCATGATAATACGCACCATAGCTTTACAGACCAGACTAGTCAGGCTTATGGGGCGATAGTTTCCGGGGTCCGTTGTGGCACCACCTTTGTGGAGTGGGACCACTGTAGCTGTACGCCATTCTTTGGGTACATATCCTGTAGTAAGGCTAAGTTTGAACAGTGACTTAATGTGAGGGTTCAGTTCTTCTTGGAGCTCGTGTAAGACACAGCCTGGGACACCGTCCGGTCCCATAGATGCTGTGTTTTTTGCTTTGGAGAGGGCAGTGAGTACAAGTTGTGTTTTAAGCCTACTTTCTGATGAAGTGTCTTAGCAGACAAAAGTTCTCACCCAGGCTTTGAAAAATGCTATTTAATTATTTAGCTGAAAGTATTTCTGAATTTACCTAATTACTTAGGTGGAAGTATTTCTGAATTTACCTAATTATTTAAAATAGAATTATTTCTGAATTTACTTAATTATTTAGCTGGAAGTATTTCTGAATTTACTTGATTATTTAAGATGGAAACATTTCTGAGTTTTCTTAATTATTTAAGCTGGAAGTATTTCTGAATTTACTTAATTATTTAGCTAGAAGTGTTCTTAAGCTGTCTTTTGGAAACACCAGCAGATCTAACTTCAGATCAGCAGGGTAGTCCACACTAACTCACACTCTCTAATGTGACCCCTCTGGTTCATTTTTGTTTTTCCAGGGTCCAAATCCCAAAGGGGACTAGGAATTGAGCTGGTTCACAAGGCGACTTCCTTAGCAGTGGAGATCTATTTAATCTCTTATTAAAGGTGCTGCAAGGCTCAATGCTGACCTCTGCCTTGTTATATGTGCTCAGTGCTGACCACTCTCCCATTTCTGCAGCCTCTTCCTGCCACTCTTCATAAGATTAAAATCATCCTAATATGGATATGGTTATTTAATGGTTTGCCCATTTACCCATGTTTATCAAAAAACATCTTGAGCAAGGCCTTCTAGCCTTAAAATATGGTTCTGCAAACTCAATGAAATAATAATCATGATCTCTGAATCCAACTTATAGCTAAATGAGTGAACAGTGACCCTTTTGGATACACTGTACAGTTGCTTACTCTCCCACACATATGCACACTTCAAGTACATAGGCAGTTACTTAAATCCAAACTCTTCTTTGATCAAACTGTATTTGTATTTTAAAAAATCATGTTTAAAACCTTAAAAATCTCTTGCTGTCTTTCCCCTGGTGCCACAACAGCCACTGAAAAATGTATTCGGTTACTACTTGATTATGGCTTTTCTTTCATCCATGGATTTAAAAATTGTGTGTCCTCCGTACAGACCACAGTCATACACCTCGGCCTGCCTTTTTTTTTTTTTTTTGCATGAGTTGGTGTTTGACTTAACATCACTCCTTAATCTTCAAGAAGGTCAAAAGGCTTTGTATTCATTAAAGTGTAGCTTTATACTAGGATTCTTCCTTATCACACTACTGAAACCCAGTACCTGATCCCTTCTTGGCCAGCAGAAACGATGTTTCATAAAGCATTATACCAAGTAAGGTTTAATGCTCTGTGTTTTATTAAAACTCTGAAGCCCACAGAATAGCTGAACATACTTTCCCCATAACTGCTGGCAAGATGTGGGATTCCTTTCACTTTACGTTTGAGAAGTCAGAGTTATTATAAGTAATTGGAGAAATCTAAGTTTTAATCACCCAAGAACCAACTGAATCTTTCCCATTCCTCCTCATGCCACATTCTTCTCCTCACTGGACATTTAATTTACCCCTCTGGAAAAAAGGCAGTTCCCAATTGGCTATATGACATGAACCCACATAATTTGGTCTGTATGTGGTTATTTGCATATACCCTGAAATTTGTGATTCTTTTGTAAATGTTATTTGCCTTCATTGTTGTTGTAAGCTGACATTAGTCGACAATCTTTACAATGTTTAATAACTGATTTGTAACCTTTACTTGGACTGTGATATTTGTAACCTTGTGCTATGTGCTCTGGCTACGTCTGAAGAAAATTTGATTTGGAGAAATATGTTACCATCATTAACAAACCATAAGAAAATAAATAAATCATTTGTTCATAAAGTTATTTACAGTATGAGGGGAATTTTGAAAAAAGACTTTCCTGCGCAAGAAGAGACTTTGCTACTCAGTGCTTGTTGCTAGCAGAACAGAGCTAAGATTTACATTTTGCCTGCATGTTCTTCAAAAGTAAACTAAAATATGTAAAAGTGTCTAAGGTAAACTTTGAATAAGATCTTAGATTAAAATCTCAGTTGAACTATTTCCTTTAACAGCATGGTTTCAATAACCCATTGTATTATGGGCCATATGCTGATAACTTTTGCTACGTCTTCCAGTGTTAATATTTTATCAGAGTTGTATTATGTCAAAGTTTTGTACTTTTGTATTGTTATCTGTTTATCCCTTTTTAAATTAAGCTGATGTTTGCTGTTGACGTTGAATGCCTTGTCACGTATATTTTAAAAGATGTTTCATTTCTTGCACCCAAATAAATAAACTTTGCTCAGGCTTGTCATGCAATGTTTCTATTTCATTTTTTTTTCAGATTGTTCTTGCACTATATGTTATGTAAATTGATTAGTGGTACATATCAACTTACCAGTAAATGCAATTATTATTATTATTATTATTATTTTGTTTAGTAAGACATGGGGAAGCCTGTTATCTTGTATCATGACTAGGACTTAGATACTTAGTTGCTCTGAGAAAAGGGTGAGTTAAAGCCAGTGTGATATTTATACATAGCTGCGGTGGTGGTGCTGCGGTAGTATTGTCGCCTCACAGTAAGACGTTGTCCTGTTCAATTCTCAGCTAAAGCGTCTTCTGTGTGGAGACACGCGTGAATGGGCATACCTTCGTTGAAGGTTGTGAGTCAGGCCTGGCAAGTCAGTACGTAAAAATCTGCTGCCAATCATTAGCGGACCGGAGTTCCGCTGTGGCGACCCCTAACCGGGAGAAGCCGAAAGATACAACAACAATAACAACATACAGACATTGAACACCTTCTACATTTCTATCCTTAAGATTAAAACACAGTTGATTGTACCAGGAGGTATATAGTTCTAATCTATCAAATGAGCATTCCTAGTGGTGTATTGGTGATTGCTGGTGCATGTTATTTTGTACATTTCTATCTTTTTTGTTTGTTGACCAGGTTAGCCCACTGGACGCAGTTTTCCCTTTCCAGCACTCTAAGGTTAGGTGACTTGCTCAGAGTCATACAGGAGGGATAAGAAGGTGGAAGTAATCAAACTTTTTTTGCCTGGACACAGGTAGCAGGTCACTGATAGATTAAAGAGTTTGTTTTCTATATTGATTTCATAATTTTTAGTGTATTTGTTTCTTGTGCTATGTGTATTTTAACAGACACTATGCACATAATGCAGCTATGTATTAGAAATGAGAAACCTGATGAAACTCTTTCAAAAAATAAACAGCAATTCATAAGAATAAAAAAGAAAAATTTATTTTAATTATGCACATTTAAAGTCTGTTTTGCTGCCATGTCCCCTTAATGTGGAATGTAACCCTCTTGTACCCCTGCTACCTAAGAGAAGTGCCACATCTTGGAGTGGGGATGTACAGAGGTACTGCAACTTCAGACTTTGTATACATTCTAAACTCTTGCTTTCACTACTGCTATTCTGAACATCACAGGTATTGCCCTCTGAATGTTAGCAAACTCTCTGTCACAACACTTGTAAGATTGGATGTACTGGAAATGTTAGAACTTCCTGTTGTAATGCATATCTCACTGTGTTGTTTCTGAACACTGGCTGTTTAATGTCACCTTTTTGTGTATAGAAGAGAAAACACTGCTAACGTTATGTAACAAGTAACAGAAAACAAGCCACTAATGTACTACTGCAGCTTTCACTCTACTAATTCTATTTAGTCCACTTAGAGCTGCCACTGAGTTACATTTTCTGCAGCAATAAAATAAAAAACACAAGGAATATGGTGGTGCTTTGGTGTTTGGCTCCTTTTGTCTTCTTCTTTCGGCTTTTTCCCAGTTAGGGGTTGCCACAGTGGATCACCTGTCTGCTCATGATTGACAGTGGAGTTTTACGGTGCTGAGGTGCCAGCCCAGCACCCAACCTTCCACAGAAGGCACACGCATGTACACATTCACACCTAGGGCCAATTTGGAGTGTCCAATCCACCTACAGCATGTCTTTGGGATGTGGGAGGAAACCAGAGCACCCAGAGAAAACCCATGCGACCACAGGGAGGACATGCAGACTCCGCATAGAAGGCACCCAAGCTGAGAATCGAACCAGAGAACCTCTTGCTGTGAGGTGGCAATACTAACCGCTGCACCACCGTGGCTGCCCTATGTCTGGCTCCTTTTGTAATGGACATAAAAAGACCCCACGAGGGATACTTGCAAACAGGATGTAAAACTACAAGATAGTCTTGATAGCTAATGCTGTGAGTAACTTTTTCACTGGTGGTCTAAATAAAAGCAGTGTTCTGATGAGTGAATAACATAACAACATGGAAGGTAGTCATTTCCTTTTTGTAATGCAGTTCTGAACAAAGAACTGAAGGACATTTTAGAAAAAAGATAAATATATTACACAGGGTAAAAAATAACTTGTGAATGCATAGCATTAAATAGGACTTATGATTATTATTAACCACCTTCTTTTCATCATTTAACCTTCATTCCTTCTCTCATTTTATTTATTTATTCATTCATTAATTATTTTCCTTTCTCCTCTTTTACTTGTATTGTGCATATGTAAATAACGGTAATCTAAAACGACTTGCCAAATGCAGAGTTAGATCATGATCAAATGGGACCCTAGTCAAGGCAATGGACCAACCCCCACCCCCCAGCCATTTCAGTGTCCCATTACGTGGCAGAGACCACTGCTGGCAAGCAACTTTGCATTTCAATGTTTCATCTGCAAATGTAGTGCCTGCTGCCCTTGAAGAATAAATTGCCTATGTTGCATTAATAATTTGTGTGCTGGTGATAGTATCATAACATTTCCTGAACTAGATCAGTTATGCAATAGGGAATGGCTGGCAAATGACAGGAGTTTCATAATTATTGGGCATGCAGTCCTGGAGACCTTTAAGGAGCCTAGCCCAAATTTGCTCCAAAGTGCGGTCTCTTTAAGTGAGTTGTCACACAGTAGGTAAATGAAGATGGAAACATTAAAACCCTGCACCCTTGTCACAGGAAGCACCTCATTAATAAGTTGGAACTTTACTTCTATGCACCAACTGCCACAGTAACAGTTTTAACTAAATGCAGAAATTATTTGCACTATAGTCTTGTAGAGATGACTGTATCACAATAACTACATAATGGATGCTGAAGAGCAGACGGATCTGATCATCACTCAAAAAATTGCAGACTATTATAACCTAAAAATGTTGCAGTTACTGGAGTCTGTAAAGAAGGTACGACAAAATATGTTAGTGAAATGCAACATGTTTAGACTGTATCACACAATCCAGGCCTATTAATGAATTAATTAATTCTTTAGTGCAGTGAATAAATCAAAGCAATTAAGGACAATAGAAATGGTGCAGCAGCTTGTTTTCAGTAAATCACAAATCATACAAAAATTGGAAATATTACTGCATACACCATACGTTTTGGTGGGGGGCATGCTTGCAGGACACCTACATGACATTTTTGCCTCCTTATGTTTTCCTTGTCATTAAGAATAGCTATCCTCCCTGACATTACTCAGTACAGGTCTGACACACTTCAATGACAAATGGCTTGTTGCTGTTAATAATGTTGTATTGATGCAGCATACACCTGCTGAATCAGAAAGAGATTGTGGACAAATGAGGCCCTATGCAGGGTAATGAATCAGGACCCCAACAGCCATACCTGTTTCTCTCTCTCCATTACCATAAACACTGTTCAAACCTGTCAATGTACATGCTATTTTTCTTTACTTTTACAATTATCACAGACATTAGGACTTCATTTAGAACTTTTATTTTAGACTTTACAGAAAATACACTAGCAGTCATTTTCTAAACAAAGCAAGCACATTGAAAACAGACTTGGCATGAGAACAGTACACTTCTCTTTCCTTGAAACTCACATTTAGTGAAAATGTATCTAGTAACCTATTAAACTACAAGATGTAGTGGAATTCATACTCAAATTGCATATATTGAAGTACTAATTAATATCTATGTGAAGTGTGCAGGAATTCAAAAGACAAATGTGTGCCATCTTTGCTAACTGCCTTCAACGGCTCATGGAGTTCCTGAGCAGCCCAGGAATACTCTGTAGTGAAGTAACTTGGCAGAGTTACATAGAAGACACATGAAGCCTGAGGGAATCAAACCACGTACTACTGGAAATATCTTTTTAACAGTTCATAGCCTCATCTGCATTAAGTGTAGACAAATTGTTGTAGCCCAAGCAGTGCATTATTTGTTTGCTTGAAGAAAAAAAAAACAAGCAAAATTAAAATTGTATTCAAAGCTTAAAATATTAACATTAAACTCAGACTTTATACTGTCCATTTTATTCACAGCTAAATAAAAAAAACGCACTGTCAACATTCAGCAGAACAGGGAAACCAAGAGTCACATCCAAAGAACATGGTTCATGTTATAATGCTCCAGTTTACTACAGTTTCCTTTATTTGCACTATAACTACTGGGGTGTAGAAGATTAAGGCTCTTGCCTCCAGCAGCAAAGGTACAGGGTTTGACTCTGAGTAAGTTACTTTAACCAGACAGCCACCTCTAACCTGGGTATTGTTTCACACACAGACACACATGGCCAATGTTAGCATTTTGGAGATAAAAAAAAAACATGTCAAGTTGATGGCCCCCTAGGCACTTCCAGTCTAGGTATCACCTTGTCACTGCTACCCATCATATGCAACCTTTTAGTTCATGCTGCAAACATTTAAGAATAGTATACACAGACAGACCTGTAGCTACAATGTTCTTACATTATAACAGGCCTATCTACCACACTATTTTGGCCCATCTGACAAAGGGACATTCAGAATTACTGGCATTTAGTTGCAACAATGATGCATTATAACAAGTCTATGTACAGGGCTGGACATGAAATGGTGACCAAGGCACTGCCTACTGTTTCATCCCCCTCCCAACACATACACAGACTCTCCAATGATCTCTTATGTCTCCCCCCACATAACATGCACATTATTTTTTTTTCCTTTCTTCACATTTTGCCTTACTCTTCAGCTTTTTTAAGAAGTGCATGCATCACAATAAAAATAGATGTATGGTTGTATAAAAGCACACACAAAATGGAAAGCAAGATATTTTGTTTAAATAACCATTGTATTTTTCAGCCATATCATCATGAATAAACCTGCAAGAGCATGAAATTTTAGAAAAAAGTTGTAGATCAGTGTGTATAGTGTAGCTAGTCAACCACTGTAGTCAGAAAACATGTGCATGTAAGTTACTGAGCACATGTGAGATCAGTGCCATTTTGTGTAAACTTTCAGAGTGAGTGCTAGCTTGAATGGAGATGCATATGTGAGTGTGTTAGAAGTAATAAGTCACTCAATGAAGTTTGAAGTATATGTTCCAGTTACAGCTCCTGATGTGCTTATATACAATAAATGACTTGAACTCATCCTGTGTCTCAGTGTCTCATTTGAATACATGAGACAAGCATCAGAAGTACCTTAGTGGAAGTATGAAAACTGAGCCACGCAGGAAAGCAAAAGGATGATCTACATAAGTGCTTCAGAAGACGCACCTCAGAGACATTTGATGAGGCAGACTTGGAAAATGTTAAGAATTTGTGGAGAAGAAAATGTTCTGATTGGACATATGTAATATAACTGACTGAAACTGACCTAAAAGCACAAGCTGATGACTTACAAAAGTCAATTCCAGTCATACTTGAGATCATGGAATACAGTGACAGCAAGGGTACAGAAGATATTCCAATCATTCTGGAGAGATCACGGAATACAATGACAGCAAGGATATAGAAGATATTCCAATCATTCTGGAGAGATAACGGAATACAGTGACAGCAAGGATACAGCAGATATTCCAGTCATTCTGGAGAGATCACGAAATACAGTGACAGAATACAGAAGATATTCCAGTCATGCTGGAGACGTCATGGAATATAGTGACAGCAAGGATACAGAAAATATTCCAGTCATGCTGGAGAGAATGGAATACAGTGACACAGTGACAGAATACAGAAGATATTCCAGTCATGCTGGAGAGCATGAAATACAGAAGATATTCCAGTCATTCTGAAATGATCACGAAATACAGTGACAGGATACAGAAGATATTCCAGTCATGCTGGAGAGCATGGAATACAGTGGCAGCAAGGATGTTGTTGTGTCTACAGCAGAACTCCGGTCCGCTAATGATTGGCAGTAGATTTTTACGTGCCAAGTTGCCGGCCCTGATGCACAACCTTCAATGTAGGTATGCCCATTCACACATGTCTCCACACAGAAGACGCTCTAGCTGAGAATCAAACAGAACAACAACTTACTGTGAGGCAACAATGCTATCGCAGCACCACCACCACGTACAGTGGCAGCAAGGATACAGAAGATAGTCCAGTCATTCTGGAGAGCATGGAATACAATGACAGCAAGGATACAGAAGATATTCCAGTCATGCTGGAGAGATCATGGAATACACTGACAGAAAGGATACAGAAGATATTCCAGTCATTCTGGAGAGATCACAGTATACAGTGACAGCAAGGATACAGAAGATATTCCAGTCATTCTGGAGAGATCACGGAATACAGTGACAGCAAGGATACAGAAGATATTCCAGTCATGCTTGAGAGATCATGGAATACAGTGACAGAAAGGATACAGACGATATTCCAGTCATGCTGGAGAGATCACAGAATACAGTGACAGCAAGGATACAGAAGATATTCCAGTCATTCTGGAGAGATCACAGAATACAGTGACAGAAAGGATACAGAAGATATTCCAGTCATTCTGGAGAGATCATGGAATACAGTGACAGAAAGGATACAGAAGATATTCCAGTCATGCTGGAGAGATCACGGAATACAGTGGCAGCAAGGATACAGAAGATATTCCAGTCATGCTGGAGAGATCATGGAATACAGTGACAGAAAGATACATCAGCTATTCCAGTCATGCTGGAGAGATCATGGAATACAGTGACAGAAAGGATACAGGAGATATTCCAGTCATTCTGGAGAGATCATGGAATACAGTGACAGCAAGGATACAGAAGATATTCCAGTCATTCTGGAGAGATCACGGAATACAGTGGCAGCAAGGATACAGAAGATATTCCAGTCATTCTGGAGAGATCATGGAATACAGTGACAGCAAGGATACAGAAGATATTGCAGTAGCAGAAGAGAAAGTGAAGGTTTGAACATTTCAGCTGCAGAGGGGGATCTAAGCAGTGCCTGTCTTGAAGGTCAGTTTAACATAAAGGATGACACAGCCATATAGCCAGAAAGAATTGATCAACATGTGAGAGACTACCTAGTACAAAATGGATCACCTAAAATAGTTTTGACAGAATTTGCTCAGAATGAGAATGGAGCACGTTTCAAATTTTCACTGCAAAAGAAAACTTCAAAATTGAGAATTCATTTCACGCCCTTGGTTAATATATCCGTGTCACTGGATAAGATATTTTGTCAAAATCAACATTGTTTTTTTGCAGTCTCTTTGGAAATGATGTAAAAAGTGCCCTGACTAGCACTTTATTCAACAAATGGTTCAATGTATAAACTAGACTGACAGAGCATGAAAAGTCAAAAGGTCATTTAGTGGCTGTAATAAATTGCGGAAAATTTCAGATGAGACTCTGTGCTGAAAAGACTATTGAAAAAGTGAAAGAAAACCTTGTAAATCAAGAAAGAAAAATTTGTCATCAAGATGTTGAGAGTCAAGTTGCTATAGCTTAGTTTTTATTTATTTATTTATTTATTTATTTGACATTTGTTTGCTGGGAAAGTCAGACTGGGTATGAGCTCATTTTCATGTCAATCATAAATTCTGGGATAGATAAAGGTAAGTGTAAGAATATAAAGAAAGAGCATTAGAAGGTTAAGGCATTAAAGAGAGGTGAGGCTAGAAGGTAGGTAATGCAGGAAGGGAAGTAGGATATATCAAGAAAGTCTATTAAGAGTGTGGAAGAAGGGAATAGAAAACTGTGCTAAGATGGCAAGGAGCATGGGCAGATCCAGTTATTGGTTCAATGTTCTTTTAGCCTAGAAGGAATAGTAGTGGGGTACAAGTCTGATTGCTTCTGGAATGCTATTCAGTGATTTGGCAATACTGTGAGAGTACAGACTAACTCTGTTAGATCTTTGAGGTTTGTAAATAGATAGTAGATACTTGTGAGAGAAGCATAGGTCATGAGATGGTATATAGTGTTGATGTAGTTTGCGAAAATGAGGAGATGTATAGTATTTTGTGAGTTAAGTTGATTCAAGGTGAGAAGGTGGGGTAGTTCAAACCAAATTAGAGACTTGAGAGCAGAGCAATGGTTAGAGTAGTGGGCCTGCCCTGTGGCAAATTTAGTTATTTTATTATAACATTGATTAAGTTTTGCTTTGAAGGAAGTGTGAAGATTGGTTAGAGTAGGTGAAACATATAGAAGGGAGGGTAAGAGATAGGTGATGGCAAGAGTTTGTGAAGTTAGAGACAAATTTCTTAGCCCTATACATCATACACAATTTTTGTTTTTTTTTAATGTTGTTGCTATGTATGTCAAACTTAAGATTATTATCAATAGTTGCACCTAACAGTTTTGTATGTGAAACCACATCAATTGAAGTATTGTTCAGAGAAGTAAAGCAAAGTTAGAGGTATCTAGAGAAAATTGTTTTGGTAAAAGTAGTAGAAGTATAGATTTTTGGGTTAAGTTGTAAATGGTTGTTGGCGAGTCAAGACTTAATGGATTTAAATGCTTCTTGTGTTGAACTCTGTAGCTGGAAGAGAGTCCTGGCAGAGCATATTAATGTAGAGTCATCAGCATATTGAATTAGGGTGGCTTGTTTGCTGGCAGTATTAAGATGGTTAATAAAAATGTTGAAGAGAAGTGGATCTAGTATTGAGCCTTGGGGTACCCCAGTGCTAACAGGTAAGTAAGGCGAGAAGTCAGAGCTCCATTTGACAGATTGCTATCTGTTAGACAGATAGCTAGTGAACCATTGTAAGAAAAGTTTTAGTTAAGCACAGAAGAGATAGTTGGGATAAGAGTTGGGGGTGGGAGACAGTATCTAAGGCTTTGGCTAGATCTAAGAATAGAGAAGAGACTAAGTTTCCTGGGTCACAAGGTTTGCTGACAGCGACAGTAAAGGATAGTAGAGAGGTGATAGTGCTGTGTGCTGGTCTGAATCCATGCTGAGTGGAAGAGGGGAAGATTACTGTCAAGTAGATATTGAAGATGACGTTTATGGATAAAATTTTCTGTAATTATTGATAGTGGTGAAAGAAAAGGGATTGGCCTGTGGTTACAGATGTCTGTGGAGGTGCCACTTTTGTGGAGAGGAAGGATGAAGGGTTTTTTCCACAGGGAGGGGACATAAGCCTTTTTGATGGATCTAGTAATGACTGAGACTGGGTAGGCAATTGAGTCAGCAGACATTTTTAGAAATCCATTAGGAAGATTGTCTGCAGAGGGGAAACATGGCTTGAGCATGCACAGGAGGGATTTGATGAAGGAAGTAGGAACTGGTTGAAGGGAAAATGTGGAGTGACAGGTAATAGGAGGTTGAGAGAGGGCAGAGGGAGATGGAGGGAGTTTGTTAGTGATGGAAGCTATGCTATCAATGAAGTAAGAGTTAAATTGAGTTGCTATGTCAGGGGAGGTACTATCACAGGAGGGTTGGGGGTAGGCTGACTTCCTGGGTTTAGGATTTTTTTGATAGTGTGACAAAAGGTTTTTGGACTAGATTTGTGCTAACTTTGTGGCTTAGCATAGAATTGTTTTTTGTCTACATTAACCTGTTTCTTTATAAGGTTGTGCAGTGCTTTGAAATGTTATAAATTATTGCAAGTCTTATTTTTAGGTAAGTTGTCCAAGCCTTGTCTATCTTTTGCATGAGTGGTCAGTAAAGACAGAAAGCCAAGGAGTATAGCTGGTTTTGACTCTTTTCCTTCTGGTGGGAGCTAAACTGTCTAAAGTGTTTAGGAATGTATAATTAAATCGTTCAACTGCATCATCTAGTGGTAAGTATTTAAAGAAGGACCAGTTGATTGAGTTTAGTAAATTTGTTAAGGCCTGCTGATCAAAGCTGCATAGATTTCATACTGTATTGTAGGTGTGTTGTCTACACAAATGTGAAATAAGTCTAGTTGTACAGATTGGATGGTGATCACTAATACAGTCTGGAAGTGTTCTAGTTTGAGATAAGTTTTTAGGATGGGAGATCAAAATCCAATCAATTATTGAACCATTTTGGTTTGCAGAACTGGTAAAGGTTGGGTGAGTAATTAGTTGAAAAAATCCAAATAGGTTTATGCTGTCTGTGGAAAATTGTAAGTTAAGTTTCTGGCCGTCACTGTTGACATCACCTAATATTACTGTTTCCAGAGAGATATTTTCTGATACCGAAGATGGGATACTTTCCAGAATAGATAAATTGTTGCCAGGGAGTATGTATAAAGTTATAATGCAGAGACTTATATTATTGTTGTCTTTAATGTAGGTGATCAATAGTTTGGCTTTTTCAAAGAAGGGTATGGACTGGTTGTGCGGGGTTAAGGAAATAGATACAGGATATATTACTCCAACACCACCTCCTTTTCTTTTAAGTTGGTCAGCTCTGAACATATTAAAGCCTGGATTAAGTACTTTGGCGTTCTTTATGTGTGGTTTAAGCCAGGTTTCAGTGATTACATGATGTCAGGAGATTCTGCAGTCATCCAAGCATGCAACTCAGAAATATTGTGTGTGTTTACTGAGATAAATTTAAGCATATTTTGTGTACCTGGAATATGGGTTGAAGATGTGGATTGTGAGATGATGGGACTGAGGTTAGGGTAGATGTCACCACAGAACTGGAAGAATTTCAAGATTGTATAGTAAAGAAAGGATTTCATTTTGGATAAATTGTCAGTAAGCATAATGTTAAACAGGTATAGCTGTGTCTGAAACAGTTTGGGTTTAAAGAACAATATATTGTCTGTGTGAAAGAGATGATCAATGATGGGTAGGGAGTAGTGATTGTGCTATTGGCGTAAGAGGTAGTATCTGTAGGAGAGCCTAGGATAGGTTAGATAGGGACCAGATATGATGATAGTGAAGACAGGGAGAATAGCATTAGTGATATGAGAGTAAGGAGAATTATTTTAGATTAGGAATTATGAGAGATTTAATCAGACAAACTACTTAAGTGGATAATTAGGAGAGTAATAAAGTTTGTAGAAATGAAGGAAGGGGAATAGCATGTAGATAGGGTGCTAGTGTGATATTAATAGGAATATGTTGAGAGATGGAGTGTATGGATGAGGAGGGTGGAGCTAACAGAGGAAGGTGATGATGTGGTGGACCTGGCAGAGGAAGGGGTATGGTGTGGATAAGTTTAAATGTAGAGTTAGTGGAGGCAGGAGGGATTAGGGGCAGGGTAGGAGAGCGAAGTGAGCCTGGAGGGCAAATGTGGGATGACAACCCAGAGAACAAGAACCAGCAGGTAAGTACTCAGAAAAAAAATATCAGTGAGGTTGCAGCAGACCTATTTAAGATGCTGGTTATAGGGTCAGTTAAGTATTGGGTACAAAGTAGTAAGGTATATAAGGGTACATTTACAGCTTATAAAGAATATTAGCTTAAGGACATTTGGTACTCCTTAACTAAGCACAGTGTAACTAGAAACTGCTGCAAGTACAATTTCTAATTAAAATAAGCTGGGAAGGGGAAGGAGGGTATCTGCACACTACACTGATTGCAAGTGTAACAAACAGATTATATTAAACACAACTATTCAAGCCAAATAACATACTGAAAAGCCAATTAAAGTGAAAACAACATTTATGCACACTTTCTTATTATAAAGCATTTTGGCAGGTTTGCAGAGAACTTGCAGGTGAATTTTGTTGTTTGCGTCACAAATGTTTAAAATCATCCATGGGAGCACCTTATAGTTTAGAGCAGAATTATTTAGTGTACACAGTTCCAGGAAAAGACTAATAGGGGAGACCAGAGTTTACACAGACCAGAGAAATCTGACTATAATCTTACATTTCATGGCTCTCTTGAAAAGATAGGAATTTCACTTCAGGGCAACTTTCTTGGGATTCTAGAACTGCTTCGAAAATTTGACATAGTCATTCAAGACCATCATAGATGAATTTTTAACAAGGAAATGCATGATTACTACCTTGGCAAACGTACTCATCATCACAATGAACTTATCAGCATTATGGGAGAGGTAGTGAGGAAAACATCATTCATTGAATAAAAGCTGCAAAAGATTTTGCTGTAATTGTTGACTGCAGTCCAAATATCAACCATCAGGAACAAATGTCCTTGACAGATATGTTTCTGATGGTACATTATCTGATATATCAGCTGGTGTGTACAAGCAGTTTATCACATTTTTAGGTGTAGATAGTACCACTGGGCAAAATCTGTGTAGTGTGCTTACGCAGGAACTAAAAGAGTTATATTTAGACTTAAATAATACCCAAGCTCAAGGCTATGATGATGGAGCCAACCTGAATGAAAGGAAAGGAATCTGGTGTTCAGGCTTGACTTTTACAAGACAATCCAAGAGCATTTTTTACACCATGTGCTTGTCACTACTCCAACCTAGTACTAGGAGATATGGCAAAGATGTTTCCTGATGCAGTGATAGTTTTTGGAACACTTCAGCATCTTTGCATGCTTCTGTCAGTGTCAACCAACAGATGGACAAGTTTTTGAAAGCATGTGACATGTCTTACTGTAAAGCCTGTATGTGACACCAGGTGGGAATGTCAAAGTATAAAGGCTGTAAAGTATCAAACTGACAATTTCTGTGATGCCCTTATTGAAATGGCAAAAGCTTCAGAAGATGCTCAGGCAAGAACTGAAGCTGAATCACTAGCTAACCAAACGAAAGATTATAAGTTTATTGCTTCATTGGTATTCTGGTATGACTTGCTGTTTCAATTAAACTTTGTCAGCAAAGGACTATAAAGAATTACCGCAGACTGTAATGCAGGTCTTTTCTTCATTTGAAAATCTCATGCATTGGCTCAAGAATTAGAGAGATAATAGCTTTGAACAAGTCTTGGTACAAATCAACTTGCAAATGACTTAGAGGTAGAGCCAGGATTCAAGGTAAAAGGACTGAGAAAGAGAAGAAGGGACAGTAGTTACGAGGTTCCTGATGATGCCATTATTGATCCCAATCAACCTTAAAAGTAGAATGCATCAGTCTAGTGCGAGACAAGGCTGTTTAGTCTTTGGAGACACGATTTCAGCAGTTGAAAAAACACACCCATTTATTTGGCTTTTTAACTAAATTTCAGCAAATTCCTAAAGATGAGCTACAAAAACATGCTGCATACTTAGAAATTGAACTAACTCATGTGAAACACATTCAGGGGCATGAACTTATGAAAACTATACATTTAGCAGACGTAGATGGTCATATACTAGTTGAGGAAATGGAAGGACTAAAACCTATTCTTCCATCTTCCACCATCAGACAGCCTTTTCAAATCCCTGAATTCCTAACTGTGAATGAGAGAGCTACTGGATTTCCAAATTTTTAATTGCTCTGCTTGTATTTCTAACCATATCAGTCACAGTAGCATCAAGTGAAAGGAGCTTTT